>NC_088418.1:4568000-4728000 GCF_034236695.1 Oncorhynchus nerka | reverse complement strand
GGTACCTGGTAGGTTCATTGATAATTTGTGTGAGATTGAGGGCATCAAGTTTAGATTGTAGGATGGCTGGGGTGTTAAGCATGTTCCAGTTTAGGTCGCCTAGCAGCACGAGCTCTGAAGATAGATGGGGGGCAATCAGTTCACATATGGTGTCCAGAGCACAGCTGGGGGCAGAGGGTGGTCTATAGCAGGCGGCAACGGTGAGAGACTTGTTTTTAGAGAGGTGGATTTTTAAAAGTAGAAGTTCAAATTGCTTGGGTACAGACCTGGATAGTAGGACAGAACTCTGCAGGCTATCTTTGCAGTAGATTGCAACACCGCCCCCTTTGGCAGTTCTATCTTGTCTGAAAATGTTGTAGTTTGGATTTAAAATTTCTGAATTTTTGGTGGTCTTCCTAAACCAGACACAGCTAGAACATCCCGGTTGGCAGAGTGTGCTAAAGCAGTGAATAGAACAAACTTAGGGAGGAGGCTTCTAATGTTAACATGCATGAAACCAAGGCTATTACGGTTACAGAAGTCATCAAAAGAGAGCGCCTGGGGAATAGGAGTGGAGCTAGGCACTGCAGGGCCTGGATTCACCTCTACATCGCCAGAGGAACATAGGAGGAGAAGAATAAGGGTACGGCTAAAAGCAATAAGAATTGGTCGTCTAGAACGTCTGGAACAGAGAGTAAAAGGAGGTTTCTGGGGGCGATAAAATAGCATCAAGGTATAATGTACAGACAAATGTATGGTAGGATGTGAATACAGTGGAGGTAAACCTAGGTATTGAGTGATGAAGAGAGAGATATTGTCTCTAGAAACATCATTGAAACCAGGAGATGTCATTGCATGTGTGGGTGGTGGAACTAATAAGTTGGATAAGGTATAGTAAGCAGGACTAGAGGCTCTACAGTGAAATAAGCCAATAAAGACTAACCAGAACAGCAATGGACAAGACATCTTGACATTAAGGAGAGGCATCCTTAGTCGAGTGATCAAAAGGGACCAGTGAGTGGAGAGGTTGGTTGGGGGTCACAGCGATTTAGACAGCTAGCCAGGCCATCGGTAGCAAGCTAGCATAGGATGGAGGTCTGTTGTTAGCCACCTCTTGCGTTCCGTCAGTAGATTAGTGGGGTTCCGTGTGGTAGAGGGGATTAATCCAAATCACACAACAACAAAAAATAAAAACAATAGATATAGTTATAGAGGCCCAAGAAGAAACATAATAATAATAAAAATAAATAAATTGTCCGATTGTCTATTCTGAGAGCAGCCGGTAAGACAGCTAACGGTTAGCAGGCCGCAGATGGGCGTTCAGGTAACGTCGCGACGGAAGAGCCAGCCGGATCTCCTTCGGGTAGATAACGTCGGCAGTCCAGTTGTGAAGGCCCGGTGGGGCTCCGCGTAGGCAGTAAAACGGGTCCGGATAGGTGACTGCAGCCCAGGAGTGATTGATGGAACTCAGGAGTGATTGACGGAGCTGGCCAGCTCCGGAGTAATTGATGTTTGCTCCGGAATCGACGAAAGCCGATAGTCACACGGATAGCAGCTAGCTAGCTGTGAGATCCGGGTATGAATGTCCAGAGAGCAGTTGAAATCCAGGGACATGGAGAGAAAAATTGGTCCGGTATGTTCCGTTCCGAGCCGCGCTGCGCCGTACAAAACTGGCGATAGATTTTCGAGCTAAAGGATAGCTGATGACCACAAACCGTGGTTAGCTGAATACTAACGATTTGCCAGTAAAGAAGCTAACTAGCTTCTGAACTAGCTTCTGATTAGCTTCTGGATTAGCTTCTGGCTAGCTCCTGGCTAGCTTCTGGCTAGCTTCTTGGAGTTTCTGGCTAGCTTCTGGCTAGCTTCTTGGAGGATTGCAGATTTGAGGTAAATAATAATTATTTATAAATATAAATTGGTGAGGCGGGTTGCAGTTGATGTAAAATAAAAATAAAATGTATGTGAAAAAAGTTGTAAATATATATATATATATACAGGACACGACAAGACGAGGACAAAAGACGTCTGAACTGCTATGCCATCTCGGTAATATTCCCAGAAGTGGTTAGAGTCTATGGATTCTTCAATTACATTGAGCTGATTTCTGACGTGCTGTTCCTTCTTTTTCCGTAGTGTATTTCTGTATTGTTTTATTGATTAAAAGTAGTGAAGTCGTAGACTCAGGTTTTCTGGGTCTCTATGTTTTTGGTTGTATAGGTTTCTCAAATGTCATTGTTGTTAATTTTCTTTGGATTTCAGTTTGACATTTTTTTGATAGGGAAGCTGAGAGATCAAATATACATTTAATATTTTCTACTGCCACGTTTACACCTTCACTATTACAGTTGAAAGTTTTGTCCAGGAAGTTGTCTAAAAGGAATTGAATTTGTTGTTGCCTAATTGTTATTTGGAAGGTTTCCACACTACATTCCTTCCATCTATAGCATTTCTTATTCAGTTCCTTTGGCTTTGATGTCTCATGATTGAGTTTTGCTCTGTTTAAGTAGACTGTGATTTTGCTGTGATCTAAAAAGGGGTGTCAGTGGGCTGACTGTGAACGCTCTGAGAGAATCTGGGTTGAGGTCAGTGATAAAGTAGTCTACAGTACAACTGCCAAGAGATGAGCTATAGCACCTACCATAGAAGTCCCCTCGAAGCCTACCATTGACTATGTACATACCCAGTGTGCGACAGAACTGCAGGAGTTGTGACCTGTTTTTGTTGGTTATGTTGTCGTAGTTGTGCCTGGGGGGGTCATATGGGGAGGAATTCTGTCACCTCCAGGCAGTTGTTTGTCCTCCTTTGTGCTGAGGGTGTCAGGTTCTTGTCCGGTTCTGGCATTTAGGTCGCCACAGACTAGTACATGTCCCTGGGCCTGGAAATGATTTATCTCCCCCTCCAGGATGGAGAAGCTGTCTTCTTCATTAAAGTATGTAGCTCACCGGAGGACTGTGTTGACATCATTTCCTTTTGAATTTCTAGCTGATTGTAAAATGTTCCTGTTTTGATTAATTTAATGGAGTGAGTTAGGTCTGCTGTATACCAAATTAGCATAACCACTGAGTCCCTTCCCTGTTCCACACCTGGTAGTTTGGTGGATGGGACAACCAACTCTCTGTAACCTAGAGGGCAACCAGTGGGTCTGTCTCCTCTATACCATGTTTCACACCTGGTAGTTTGGTGGATGGGACCAGCTCTCTGTAAACTAGAGGACAACCAGTGGGTCTGTCTCCTCTATACCAGGTTTCTTGAAAGATGACTGTGCCTGTATTTCTGATTTATTTGGTGAAGTCCAGGTTCCTGCACTGTTGGCCAAAGGCAGATGACCTCAGGCCTTAGATATTCCAGAATGAGATAGTGAAGACTTTGTGTTCCATTAAGTGTCCAATGTTGTTAGTCGTGTGGATTGTCCTCTGACCAGTAGGTGTGAGAAAAGCCTGCTGAGCATCAGATACATGCCATTGGTTTGGCCTAGTGTAAGATGGGGGTTGGACTTGTTTTCCTGCTCACAGCTTGTGCGTATGTGTGACTTCCATCTTGAGGCCCTCTTTGCGGGAGTAGGGGGCATGGGTTGGGCAGGAGGGGCATAGGTCTAATCTGAGGGGGCCTAAATGGGGTGTGGGCATGGTTGACTTGGGGGGGTGTTGATTGGTTGGGGTAGGGGTGTGGATGTGGCTGGTGGTGGTGTTGTGGTCTGGATGTAGGTCCTCTCGGCGTGGGTCCTCTATGTGTTTGTCCAGGGGGGGTCTTGCTGGTCTGGGTGGAGTGTCTCGCTGGTCTGGGCGGAGTGTCTGTTGATCTGTTGATCCTGTGTGTGGTTTTGGGGCTGCGGTTGAGGGCGATGTCCTTTAGGGTCCGGGCAAAGGTGGGCACTGATGCCTTGTAGAGGTGGTGAAGGTTGTTCAAGTCCAGGGTGGAGTGGTGGGCCAAGTAAACATTTGGTATTGAGGCACAGTCACGGGAAATTATTGAGTTTACCCACTGCATGGTGGCAAGGTGGAAGTCTTTTCGTGGTAGCAGTGTGGAGATAACAACTTGTGCATTGGGTGAAGTGGAAGAATATTTTTCAATCACTCCCTTGAGTGCCATGTCACGTCCTGACCTTAGATCCTTTTTTATGTCTCTGATTTAGTTTGGTCAGGGCGTGAGTTGGGGTGGGCATTCTATGTTTTGTAGTCTAGGTTTTGTATTTCTATGTGTTTGTCCTGGTATGGTTCCCAATCAGAGGCAGCTGGCAGTCATTGTCTCTGATGGAGAACCATACTTAGGCAGCCTGTTTCCTCACTATGATTTGTGGGTAGTTTCTGTGTCTGTGTTTTCCATACCGAACTGTTTCGTGTCGTTCACGCTCTTTGTTGTTTTTGGTCATTTAGTGTTCTGTTTATTTTATTAAACAACACTTCCCACGCTGCACCTTGGTCCTCACCTTCTTCCACCATCGATATCTGTTACAGGCCACCCTTTCCTGCTGTGCTCTCAGGTCATTTGTGCCTGTGTGTATTATTATGTGGCTGGGTGACCCTAGTTGGTCCTCAGACAGAAAGTCTAGTGCATTCTGGGTGTTTGGACACCAGAGTTCAGAGTATGAGGAAAAGTATTTCTTCTTATATATATTTCCTGTTTGAGTCCATAAGGAGAACAATCTGTGTCTTGTGTTTGTACTCAGTGGGTGTGGGGGGGTTGTCAGGAGAGCTATCGGGGTGGCTGACAGAGAGGTGCTTAGAGGGAGAGGGATCCCCTGGGCTTGGGGTTCTTCATTTGTCTGTTCCGCTGTGATGTAGACCGCTCTACTGTGGTGTCGAGACTTTTTGTCGGGAGCTGAGGTGGGCTGTTCTGCTGGCTTCTCTGCAGGGGGTGGCCACCTCTCTAATGCATTGTTCTCTGTCACACATCATCCCCTCACCCTCTCCTCCAACACTCTCCTCTAGTGCTCTGTTCTCCTCCTCCTGCTCCTTCTCTTGTAGATGTTGTCTCACTACTGTCCAGAGTGCAGATATGTCTATCTCCACCTCCAGCTCTCCGGGTCTGGTTAAGGGGGTGTTGTTGTGCTGGACTGTTGTCTCGGTCTGTGCTGACTTGAGTGTAATCACCTGCTGTTCCAGCTCCACCTGCCTTACCTCCAGCTGGGTAAATGTATCCATTTCAATGAGGGAGTAGTACTTTATGCTGGGAGGTTGACTTTCCGCTTGGGGTTGCTCATCTGTGGGGTTGTATAATGAAGTTGTCTGGTCTGACCCGCTCGGGGTGGGGGTATCTTTCTCCTGCTGAGCTATTTATTAGATTAGGTGAAAATCCAGCTGAAACTGTTTGGGGTTGCCCTGTACCAATACTGTTCCGGACTTACAAAGATTTATATTAGCTGACTCAGAGTTCTCATTGTCTAGTATCCTAAACTGTTTGGGGTTGCCCTGTACCAATACTGTTCCGGATATACAGAGATTTATATTAGCTGACTCAGAGTTCTCATTGTCTAGTATCCTGAGCTTCCACCCATCGGTAACCCTCCTGTTAACAGAGGGGTAGTGTGTTAATATAGCACTGTGCCATGCCAGGGAATGGTTTGTGTGGAAGATAAGGTTGCTGACGTTCCCATTTTTGTAATAGTCAGCAAAAAGTGTCTCTTGATTTTCCACAAGGAGCTTCATTTTATAATCTTTTCCTGCCTTATCATTCTTTACATGCACAAGGTACTGTATTTGAATCACCTCTGAACAGCGGGAGGCAGCTTCTAAGGCCTCTCCATTTGGTTGGAGTAGACTGTGTGACTCTCCTGCCATTGTTGGGCTCAAGGGCTTTGGCATCTCTCACTTGACACGTCAGCGCCAATTGAAGTTTCATCTCTTTGTCCTGTCAAGCTTTGTAGCCTTCAGTCCTTATAAAGTCAGATGTATCATTGTAATGTATTTTTCTTCTTGGCAACAACAGCTCAGTTCCAGGATGGTGTTTTCAGGTTTCTATTTGTTTGCTGTATAGGAATAACAATCCTTGGGTGTAAGGAAGCATTCCAGGTAATTCTGTCCAAAATCAGGTTGTAGGTTTGGAGTTTGGATTTGGAGTGAAGGTTATGTTATGGAGGGAGGCATCCTGTATAGCATCCTGTATATGTCCCTGCCAAAATATCCAAAATATCCAAGTTTATCAAAATCTATATTTGTTTGTAAAAACTGCCTGAAAAATGCTGGAACAAATGTGCTCATGTTCTCTGTCTCTCTCTCTCTCTCTCTCTCTGTGTGTGTGTTGACCTAGTGGGGTCCTGTCTCAATTCAATTCAAAGGGCTATTTTGGCATGTATTAACATTGCCAAAGCAAGTGAGGTACAGTGCCTTGCGAAAGTATTCGGCCCCCTTGAACTTTGCGACCTTTTGCCACATTTCAGGCTTCAAACATAAACATATAAACAACAAGTGGGACACAATCATGAAGTGGAACGACATTTATTGGATATTTCAAACTTTTTTAACAAATCAAAAACTGAAAAATTGGGCGTGCAAAATGATTCAGCCCCCTTAAGTTAATACTTTGTAGCGCCACCTTTTGCTGCGATTACAGCTGTAAGTCGCTTGGGGTATGTCTCTATCAGTTTTGCACATCGAGAGACTGAACATTTTTCCCATTCCTCCTTGCAAAACAGCTCGAGCACAGTGAGGTTGGATGGAGAGCATTTGTGAACAGCAGTTTTCAGTTCTTTCCACAGATTCTCGATTGGATTCAGGTCTGGACTTTGACTTGGCCATTCTAACACCTGGATATGTTTATTTTTGAACCATTCCATTGTAGATTTTGCTTTATGTTTTGGATCATTGTCTTGTTGGAAGACAAATCTCCGTCCTAGTCTCAGGTCTTTTGCAGACTCCATCAGGTTTCTTCCAGAATGGTCCTGTATTTGGCTCCATCCATCTTCCTATCAATTTGAACCATCTTCCCTGTCCCTGCTGAAGAAAAGCAGGCCCAAACCATGATGCTGCCACCACCATGTTTGACAGTGGGGATGGTGTGTTCAGGGTGATGAGCTTTGTTGCTTTTACTCCATACATAACGTTTTGCATTGTTGCCAAAAAGTTCAATTTTGGTTTCATCTGACCAGAGCACCTTCTTCCACATGTTTGGTGTGTCTCCCAGGTGGCTTGTGGCAAACTTTAAACAACTCTTTTTATGGATATCTTTAAGAAATGGCTTTCTTCTTGCCACTCTTCCATAAAGGCCAGATTTGTGCAATATACAACTGATTGTTGTCCTATGGACAGAGTCTCCCACCTCAGCTGTAGATCTCTGCAGTTCATCCAGAGTGATCATGGGCCTCTTGGCTGCATCTCTGATCAGTCTTCTCCTTGTATGAGCTGAAAGTTTAGAGGGACGGCCAGGTTTTGGTAGATTTGCAGTGGTCTGATACTCCTTCCATTTCAATATTATCGCTTGCACAGTGCTCCTTGGGATGTTTAAAGCTTGGGAAATCTTTTTGTATCCAAATCCGGCTTTAAACTTCTTCACAACAGTATCTCGGACCTGCCTGGTGTGTTCCTTGTTCTTCATGATGCTCTCTGCGCTTTTAACGGACCTCTGAGACTATCACAGTGCAGGTGCATTTATACGGAGACTTGATTACACACAGGTGGATTGTATTTATCATCATTAGTCATTTAGGTCAACATTGGATCATTCAGAGATCCTCACTGAACTTCTGGAGAGAGTTTGCTGCACTGAAAGTAAAGGGGCTGAATAATTTTGCACGCCCAATTTTTCAGTTTTTGATTTGTTAAAAAAGTTTGAAATATCCAATAAATGTCGTTCCACTTCATGATTGTGTCCCACTTGGTTTTGATTCTTCACAAAAAAATACAGTTTTATATCTTTATGTTTGAAGCCTGAAATGTGGCAAAAGGTCGCAAAGTTCAAGGGGGCCGAATACTTTCGCAAGGCACTGTAGATAAGGCTATGCTCACTGAATCTGTACATAGTCAAAGTTTGGGTCAGTCACAGTGGTCAGGTATTCTGCCACTGTGTACTCTCTGTTTAGGGCCAAATAGCATTCTAGTTTGATTGGGTCTAATTGTGCTCTCTCTCTCTCGCTCTCTCTCTCTCTCTTTCTCGCTCTCTCATTCAACCTACTAGTGTCCTCTCTCTCTCTCTCTCTCTCTCTCTCTCTCTCTCTCTTAGTCAACCTAGTGGGGTCCTGTCTCTTTCTACCCCCTCTCCCATCAACTTCTCTGTCTCTTCCCCTCTCTCTCTCTACCCCCCTGTAACAGGCAGCCTAGCTCTGTCAGTCGACCAAGCAGTCTGTCTGAGTGGCTAGCTGTTCAGCACTTATCATCACTCCCTCCTTCAGCACCCCTCCCTCCCTCCCTCCCTCAATCGATCCACCTTTCCCTCCTTCCATCCCTCCTTCCCTCAATCCATCCACCTTTCCCTCCCTCCCTCCCTCCCTCCCTGTTCATCGCTTATGTCATGTTTATATGCTATTTGGGATGTTAATTGCTAAATTAACTCAGGAACTGCACCTGTGTGAAAATCACCTCCTTTCAATTTTCTTTGTATCCCTCATTTACTCAAGTGTTTCCTTTTATTCTGGCAGTTACCTGTACATGGCTCGCATCCCAAATGGCACCCTGTGGGCCTGTAGTGCTCCATATAGGGAATAGGGGCCCGTAGGCCTCTGGTCTAAAGTAGTGTACTACATAGGAAATAGGGGCCCGTAGGATTCTGGTCTAAAGTAGTGCACTACATAGGGAATAGGGGCCCGTAGTATTCTGGTCTAAAGTAGTGTACTACACAGGGAATAGGGGCCCGTAGGCCTCTGGTCTAAAGTAGTGCACTACATAGGGAATAGGGGCCCGTAGTATTCTGGTCTAAAGTAGTGTACTACACAGGGAATAGGGGCCCGTAGGCCTCTGGTCTAAAGTAGTGTACTACATAGGGAATAGGGGCCCGTAGGCCTCTGGTCTAAAGTAGTGTACTACATAGGGAATAGGGGCCCGTAGGATTCTGGTCTAAAGTAGTGCACTACATAGGGAATAGGGGCCCGTAGTATTCTGGTCTAAGGTAGTGTACTACACAGGGAATAGGGGCCCGTAGGCCTCTGGTCTAAAGTAGTGTACTACATAGGGAATAGGGGCCCGTAGGATTCTGGTCTAAAGTAGTGCACTACATAGGGAATAGGGGCCCGTAGTATTCTGGTTTAAAGTAGTGCACTACATAGGGAATAGGGGCCCGTAGGATTCTGGTCTAAAGTAGTGCACTACATAGGGTATAGGGGCCCGTAGGATTCTGGTCTAAAGTAGTGCACTACGTAGGGAATAGGGGCCCGTAGGATTCTGGTCTAAAGTAGTGCACTATGTAGGGAATAGGGGCCCGTAGGATTCTGGTCAAAAGTAGTGCACTACGTAGGGAATAGGGGCCCATTTGTGAGACCTCCGATGTATCCATCAGATGTGTGTCGTTCCCGTGGAATGCTACTTGGCCTAATTTAAAACACCATAGATTACACAGAAAGGAAACGGTAAATCGCTCTGGATAAACACTTACCTAAGATTACAACCTGCAGCTTTAGAGCCGCTGAATAGATGTTGTGGTTGTGTTATCTTAGTGGGTGGTATGTATGTCTGTCAAGGTCTTTCATCTCATATCTAGATGTAGCTGCCAGCTCTATTTTCTTCAAGATTAGATGTTGACTACGCGTATATGGTCCCTGGTAACAACTAATGCCTCACATAGGGAATTGGACTCCATTCGGGATTTAGCCTTGATGTCCCAGTGCTTAAGAGCACAGGGCTGCTGTCTCACTCATGATCTGTAGAGCTGAATATACTGAGACCTCTACTGCCCCCTGGTGGATTGTTATGACCGCAGTCATTATGCCTTTCTCTTTCTCCACTGCCTGCATACTGGGTACCGCCTGGGCACTGCCTGGGTACTGCCTGGGTACTGCCTGGGTACCGGATTGGGTACCGCCTGGGTACCGCCTGGGTACCGCCTGGGTACTGTCTGCGTACTGCCTAGGCACTGTTTGGGTACTACCTGGGTACTGCCTGGGTACCGCCTGGGTACTGCCTGGGTACTGCCTGGGTACTGCCTGGGTGCTGCCTGGGTACCGCCTGGGTACTGTCTGCGTACTGCCTGGGTACTGCCTGGGTGCTGCCTGGGTACTGCCTGGGTGCTGCCTGGGTACTGCCTGTGTACTGCCTGGGTACTGCCTGGGTGCTGCCTGGGTACTGCCTGGGTGCTGCCTGGGTACTGCCTGTGTACTGCCTGGGCACTGCCTGGGTACTGTCTTGCTACTACTTGGGTGCTGCCTGGGCACTGTTTGGGTACTGTCTGGGTACTGTCTGGGTACTGTCTGGGTACTACCTGGGTACTACCTGGGTACTGCCTGGGCACTGTCTGCATACTGTCTGGGTACTACCTGGGTACTACCTGGGTACTGCCTGGGTACTGTCTGGGTACTGTCTGGGTACTGCCTGCATACTGCCTGGGTACTGTCTGCGTACTGTCTGGGTACTGTCTGGGTACTGTCTGGGTACTACCTGGGTACTACCTGGGTACTACCTGGGTACTGTCTGGGTACTGTATGGGTACTGTCTGGGTACTGTCTGGGTACTGTCTGGGTCTGTCTGGGTACTGTATGGGTACTGTCTGGGTCTGTCTGGGTACTGTCTGGGTACTGTCTGCGTACTGTCTGGGTACTGTCTGCGTACTGTCTGCGTACTTCCTGGGTACTGCATGGGTACTGTCTGCATACTGTCTGCGTACTGCCTGTGTACTGCCTGGGTACTGTCTGGGTACTGTCTGGGTACTGCCTGCGTATTGTCTGCATACTGCCTGGGTACTGTCTGCGTACTGTCTGCGTACTTCCTGGGTACCGCCTGGGTACCGCCTGGGTACTGTCTGCGTACTGCCTAGGCACTGTTTGGGTACTACCTGGGTACTGCCTGGGTACCGCCTGGGTACTGCCTGGGTACTGCCTGGGTACTGCCTGGGTGCTGCCTGGGTACCGCCTGGGTACTGTCTGCGTACTGCCTGGGTACTGCCTGGGTGCTGCCTGGGTACTGCCTGGGTGCTGCCTGTGTACTGCCTGGGTACTGCCTGGGTGCTGCCTGGGTACTGCCTGGGTGCTGCCTGGGTACTGCCTGTGTACTGCCTGGGCACTGCCTGGGTACTGTCTTGCTACTACTTGGGTGCTGCCTGGGCACTGTTTGGGTACTGTCTGGGTACTGTCTGGGTACTGTCTGGGTACTACCTGGGTACTACCTGGGTACTACCTGGGTACTGCCTGGGCACTGTCTGCATACTGTCTGGGTACTACCTGGGTACTACCTGGGTACTGCCTGGGTACTGTCTGGGTACTGTCTGGGTACTGCCTGCATACTGCCTGGGTACTGTCTGCGTACTGTCTGGGTACTGTCTGGGTACTGTCTGGGTACTACCTGGGTACTACCTGGGTACTACCTGGGTACTGTCTGGGTACTGTATGGGTACTGTCTGGGTACTGTCTGGGTACTGTCTGGGTCTGTCTGGGTACTGTATGGGTACTGTCTGGGTCTGTCTGGGTACTGTCTGGGTACTGTCTGCGTACTGTCTGGGTACTGTCTGCGTACTGTCTGCGTACTTCCTGGGTACTGCATGGGTACTGTCTGCATACTGTCTGCGTACTGCCTGTGTACTGCCTGGGTACTGTCTGGGTACTGTCTGGGTACTGCCTGCGTATTGTCTGCATACTGCCTGGGTACTGTCTGCGTACTGTCTGCGTACTTCCTGGGTACTGTCTGGGTACTGCCTGGGTACTGCCTGGGTACTGTCTGGGTACTGTCTGCATACTGCCTGGGTACTGTCTGCATACTGCCTGGGTACTGTCTGGGTCTGTCTGGGTACTGCCTGGGTACTGCCTGGGTACTGCCTGGGTACTGTCTGCATACTGCCTGCATATTTTAACAACTGGTTTAACAGACTCTCTTATCCAGGGAGACTTACAGTATTGAGTAATTTAACAGTCTCTCTTATACAGAGAGACTTACAGTAGCGAGTCATTTAACAGACTCTCTTATCCAGAGAGACTTACAGTAGTGAGTCATTTAACAGACTCTCTTATCCAGAGAGACTTACAGTAGTGAGTCATTTAACAGACTCTCTTATCCAGAGAGACTTACAGTAGCGAGTCATGAACTACTTCTTCAGAAGGATTGGACCCTTTTTAAATGCCTAAAATGACATACCCAAATCTAACGGCCTGTAGTTCAGGACCCGAAGCAAGTATATGCATATTCTTGATACCATTTGAAAGGAAAAACTTTGAAGTTTGTTAAAATGTGAAATTAATGTAGGAGAATATAACACAATAGATCTGGTAGAAGATAATACGAAGAAAAAAACATTTTGAAATGCAAGAGAAAGGCCATAATGTATTATTCCAGCCCAGGCGACAATTTAGATTTTGGCCACTAGATGGCAGCAGTGTATGTGCAAAGTTTTAGACTGATCCAATGAACCATAATGAAAGAAAGGTAATTTCATTTTAATTTAACCTGTATTTAACTAGGCAAGTGAATTACAATTTTTTTTAAATTTAAAATGACAGTCTACAACAACCAAACCTGGACGATGCTGGGCCAGTTGTGCGCCGCCCTATGGGACTCCCAATCACGGCTGGATGTGGTACAGGCCTGGAATCAAAACAGGATCTGTAGTGACGCCTCAAGCACTGAGACTCAGTGCCTTAGACTGCTACGCCACTCGGGGGCCCAAGTCAACGAGTTCTTCATAATTCAAACAGAATGGCCTTAGTCGTGACTCAGACCTTAGGATGACCTCCTTATCTCTCCGAGGGAAAGAGTCAGGACCATAGCTGCCATGCATAAAAGAATGACTCTTTTTTCTACTGCAGTCTAAAGCACACCCTTCCTCAGTTTGATCCTAATGGCCTTTTCATTAGGCTTTTAAAATACGACAGTGAGGAGAATGTTTCCACTGCGCGGTGTGTTGTAATGTAACCCTTGTGAAGTCAGAATCAGAGCTCATACATATCAATCAATAATTGATTATCTTTCTACTCTGTGGTTTTCATTCATGAAATAATACCTTGTGTAAACAGCCTTAGAAAAGAATGTTTCCTGCTGAGACTTGCCTCGAGTTCAAACTAACTCAATCCCAATGTTACCTGTGGTCTGTAGGTTTAGTTCAAACTAACTCAATCCCAATGTTACCTGTAGGTCTGTAGGTTTAGTTTAAACTAACTCAATCTCAATGTTACCTGTTTGTATGGTCTGTAGGTTTAGTTCAAACTAACTCAATCTCAATGTTACCTGTGGTCTGTAGGTTTAGTTTAAACTAACTCAATCCCAATGTTACCTGTGGTCTGTAGGTTTAGTTTAAACTAACTCAATCCCAATGTTACCTGTAGGTCTGTAGGTTTAGTTCAAACTAACTCAATCCCAATGTTACCTGTAGGTCTGTAGGTTTAGTTCAAACTAACTCAATCCCAATGTTACCTGTAGGTCTGTAGGTTTAGTTTAAACTAACTCAATCTCAATGTTACCTGTTTGTAGGTCTGTAGGTTTAGTTTAAACTAACTCAATCCCAATGTTACCTGTTTGTAGGGTCTGTAGGTTTAGTTCAAACTAACTCAATCCCAATGTTACCTGTAGGTCTGTAGGTTTAGTTCAAACTAACTCAATCCCAATGTTACCTGTAGGTCTGTAGGTTTAGTTCAAACTAACTCAATCCCAATGTTACCTGTAGGTCTGTAGGTTTATTTCAAACTAACTCAATCCCAATGTTACCTGTAGGTCTGTAGGTTTATTTCAAACTAACTCAATCCCAATGTTACCTGTGGTCTGTAGGTTTAGTTCAAACTAACTCAATCCCAATGTTACCTGTTTGTAGGGTCTGTAGGTTTAGTTCAAACTAACTCAATCCCAATGTTACCTGTGGTCTGTAGGTTTAGTTCAAACTAACTCAATCCCAATGTTACCTGTAGGTCTATAGGTTTAGTTTAAACTAACTCAATCCCAATGTTACCTGTAGGTCTGTAGGTTTAGTTCAAACTAACTCAATCCCAATGTTACCTGTTTGTAGGGTCTGTAGGTTTAGTTCAAACTAACTCAATCCCAATGTTACCTGTAGGTCTGTAGGTTTAGTTCAAACTAACTCAATCCCAATGTTACCTGTAGGTCTGTAGGTTTAGTTCAAACTAACTCAATCCCAATGTTACCTGTGGTCTGTAGGTTTAGTTCAAACTAACTCAATCCCAATGTTACCTGTGGTCTGTAGGTTTAGTTCAAACTAACTCAATCCCAATGTTACCTGTTTGTATGGTCTGTAGGTTTAGTTTAAACTAACTCAATCCCAATGTTACCTGTTTGTAGGTCTGTAGGTTTAGTTCAAACTAACTCAATCCCAATGTTACCTGTTTGTAGGGTCTGTAGGTTTAGTTCAAACTAACTCAATCCCAATGTTACCTGTAGGTCTGTAGGTTTAGTTCAAACTAACTCAATCTCAATGTTACCTGTAGGTCTGTAGGTTTAGTTCAAACTAACTCAATCTCAATGTTACCTGTAGGTCTGTAGGTTTAGTTCAAACTAACTCAATCCCAATGTTACCTGTAGGTCTGTAGGTTTAGTTCAAACTAACTCAATCCCAATGTTACCTGTTTGTAGGTCTGTAGGTTTAGTTCAAACTAACTCAATCTCAATGTTACCTGTAGGTCTGTAGGTTTAGTTCAAACTAACTCAATCCCAATGTTACCTGTGGTCTGTAGGTTTAGTTCAAATTAACTCAATCTCAATGTTACCTGTAGGTCTGTAGGTTTAGTTCAAACTAACTCAATCCCAATGTTACCTGTAGGTCTGTAGGTTTAGTTCAAATTAACTCAATCTCAATGTTACCTGTAGGTCTGTAGGTTTAGTTCAAACTAACTCAATCCCAATGTTACCTGTTTGTAGGGTCTGTAGGTTTAGTTCAAACTAACTCAATCCCAATGTTACCTGTAGGTCTGTAGGTTTGTTTTCTCCCAACGAGCAGAAGGATGTTATATGTTCGATGATATAACCAGATGATAAAAACACATTGATTTTCCGCGTCATTATCAGAGGTCGTCCACCATGAACTCATGCACGAAATTCTAATGCATTATGGGTTATGAATGTGTTATAAAGTCCTTATGTAACGTTAGGTATGGCCTACATTCAAATGAAAGTGTCAACAAGTTTTCTCCGGGTGACCTGACCAGCAGTGCCACTAGATGGCAGTAGTGGTGTAACCTGGTATTTAGACAGTCCTGTCAGGGGTGGGGGGGGAGAAGGAAGAGATCAGGTTAGATAATGCCAATCTGTTTGGGGTCATCAGGATATCTCCAGGGACACACACACACACACATACACTTTTTAGAGGGAGTTTTACCCAGGGAAGACTAGCACAAACACATAGTCTTGCTTCACTAACCTTGTTGACACACACAATTGATTCCATTCAAAATCCTATTTTCCCTAACCACTAACCACTATAACACTAACCTTTAACAACAGACCCTAAACCTAATTCTAAACCTAACACTAATTCTAATTATAATCCTAATTCTAAACCTAACACTAATTCTAATCCTAATTCTAAACCTAACACTAATTTTAATCCTAATTCTAAACCTAACACTAATTCTAAAACTAATTCTAAACCTAACACTAATTCTAATCCTAATTCTAAACCCAACACTAATTCTAACACTAAACCCCATAGATATAGCATTTGACCTTGTTGGGATTAACAAAACCGACAACATGTCCCCAGTTGGTCGAATGTTTGTTTGTTTACTAGTCTTGTTGGTCTGGTCTTCAAGTATAGATAAACATGTCCACACACACACACACACACACACACACACACACACACACACACACACACACACACACACACACACACACAGACACACAGCAAACGCTTTTATTATACTATTACTGTGGATTACTTTGCTTTGTTGGGATCCCCTGAGATGACCTGACCAATCCCATCCTCCCCCTGAGATGACCTGACCAATCCCATCCTCCCCTGAGATGACCTGACCAATCCCATCCTCCCCCTGAGATGACCTGACCAATCCCATCCTCCCCCTGAGATGACCTGACCAATCCCCTCCTCCCCTCACCCAACCATTGCCCTGTAACCCCCTCTACCATACTATAACCCCCTCTACCATACTATAACCCCCTACCATACTATAACCCCCTCTAACCATACTATAACCCCCTCTACCATACCATAACCCCTCTACCATCCTATAACCCCCTCTACCATACTATAACCCCCTACCATACTATAACCCCCTCTACCATACTATAACTCCCTCTACCATACTATAACCCCTCTACCATACTATAACCCCTCTACCATACTTTAGTAACCCGCCCTACCATACTATAACCCCTCTACCATACTATAACCCCTCTATCATACTATAACCCCCTCTACCATACTATAACCCCCTCTACCGTACTATAACCCCCTCTACCATACTATGACCCCCTCTACCGGACTATAACCCCTCTACCATACTATAACCCCTCTACCATCTTATAACCTCCTCTAACATCTTATAACCCCTCGACCATACTGTAACACTCTCTACAATACTGTAACCCCTCTACCATACTATAACCCCCTCTACCATACTATAACCCCCTACCATACTATAACCCCTATACCATACTATAACCCCTCTACCATACTATAACCCCTCTAACATACTAAAACCCCTTTACCATACTATAACCCCTCTACCATACTATAACCCCTCTACCGTACTATAACATCCCCCTACCATACTCTAACCCCTCTACCATACCATAACCCCTCTACCGTACTATAACCCCTCCCTACCATACTATAACCCCTCTACCATACTATAACCCCCTCTACCATACTATAACCCCTCTACCATACTAAAACCCCTTTACCATACTATAACCCCTCTACCATACTATAACCCCCTCTACCGTACTATAACATCCCCCTACCATACTCTAACCCCTCTACCATACTATAACCCCTCTACCGTACTATAACCCCTCCCTACCATACTATAACCCCTCTACCATACTATAACCCCTCTACCATACTATAACCCCTCTACCATACTATAACCCCTCTACCATACTATAACCCCTCTACCATACTTTATTAACCCGCCCTACCATACTATAACCCCTTTACCATACTATAACCCCTCTACCATACTATAACCCCCTCTACCATACTATACCCCCTACCATACTATAACCCCTCTACCGTACTATAACCCCCTCTACCATACTATAACCCCTCTACCATACTATGACCCCCTCTACCGTACTATAACCCCTCTACCATACTATAACCCCTCTACCATCTTATAACCTCCTCTAACATCTTATAACGACCCTGTAACACTCTCTACAATACTGTAACCCCTCTACCATACTATAACCCCTCTACCATACTATAACCCCCTACCATACTATAACTATAACATACTATAACCCCTCTACCATACTATAACCCCCTCTAACATACTAAAACCCCCTTTACCGTACTATAACCCCTCCCTACCATACTATAACCCCTCTACCATACTATAACCCCTCTACCATACTAAAACCCCTTTTACCATACTATAACCCCTCTACCATACTATAACCCCCTCTACCGTACTATAACATCCCCCTACCATACTCTAACCCCCTCTACCATACTATAACCCCCTCTACCGTACTATAACCCCTCCCTACCATACTATAACCCCTCTACCATACTATAACCCCCTCTACCATACTATAACCCCTCTACCATACTATAACCCCTCTACCATACTATAACCCCCTCTACCGTACTATAGCCCCCTACCATACTCTAACCCCCTCTACCATACCATAACCCCTCTACCATACTATAACCCCTCTACCATCCTATAACCCCTCTACCATCCTATAACCCCCTCTACCTTACTATAACCCCCATCCATTTAACAGCATCAGGACATTTAACAGCATCAGGACATTCAGGACATTTAACAGCATCAGGACATTTAACAGCACCAGGACATTCAGGACATTTAACAGCATCAGGACATTTAACAGCATCAGGACATTTAACAGCATCAGGACATTTAACAGCACCAGGACATTTAACAGCACCAGGACATTTAACAGCACCAGGACATTTAACAGCATCAGGACATTTAACAGCACCAGGACATTTAACAGCATCAGGACATTTAACAGCATCAGGACATTTAACAGCATCAGGACATTTAACAGCACCAGGACATTCAGGACATTTAACAGCACCAGGACATTCAGGACATTTAACAGCATCAGGACATTTAACAGCACCAGGACATTTAACAGCAACAGGACATTCAGGACATTTAACAGCATCAGGACATTTAACAGCATCAGGACATTTAACAGCACCAGGACATTCAGGACATTTAACAGCACCAGGACATTCAGGACATTTAACAGCACCAGGACATTCAGGACATTTAACAGCACCAGGACATTCAGGACATTTAACAGCACCAGGACATTTAACAGCACCAGGACATTCAGGACATTTAACAGCACCAGGACATTTAACAGCATCAGGACATTAGCATTAACATTTCAGGACATTTAACAGCAGGACAGGACATTCAGGACATTTAACAGCATCAGGACATTTAACAGCACCAGGACATTCAGGACATTTAACAGCACCAGGACATTTAACAGCACCAGGACATTCAGGACATTTAACAGCATCAGGACATTTAACAGCATCAGGACATTTAACAGCATCAGGACATTTAACAGCACCAGGACATTTAACAGCATCAGGACATTTAACAGCATCAGGACATTTAACAGCATCAGGACATTTAACAGCATCAGGACATTTAACAGCATCAGGACATTTAACAGCACCAGGACATTCAGGACATTTAACAGCACCAGGACATTCAGGACATTTAACAGCACCAGGACATTCAGGACATTTAACAGCATCAGGACATTTAACAGCACCAGGACATTCAGGACATTTAACAGCACCAGGACATTTAACAGCATCAGGACATTTAACAGCATCAGGACATTTAACAGCACCAGGACATTCAGGACATTTAACAGCACCAGGACATTCAGGACATTTAACAGCACCAGGACATTTAACAGCACCAGGACATTTAACAGCACCAGGACATTCAGGACATTTAACAGCATCAGGACATTTAACAGCATCAGGACATTTAACAGCATCAGGACATTTAACAGCATCAGGACATTCAGGACATTTAACAGCATCAGGACATTTAACAGCACCAGGACATTTAACAGCATCAGGACATTTAACAGCACCAGGACATTTAACAGCACCAGGACATTCAGGACATTTAACAGCATCAGGACATTTCAGGACATTTAACAGCATCAGGACATTTAACAGCACCAGGACATTTAACAGCATCAGGACATTTAACAGGCATTCAGGACATTTAACAGCATTTAACAGCATCAGGACATTTAACAGCACCAGGACATTCAGGACATTTAACAGCATCAGGACATTTAACAGCATCAGGACATTTAACAGCACCAGGACATTCAGGATATTTAACAGCACCAGGACATTCAGGACATTTAACAGCACCAGGACATTTAACAGCATCAGGACATTTAACAGCACCAGGACATTTAACAGCATCAGGACATTTAACAGCATCAGGACATTTAACAGCATCAGGACATTTAACAGCATCAGGACATTTAACAGCATCAGGACATTTAACAGCATCAGGACATTTAACAGCATCAGGACATTTAACAGCATCAGGACATTTAACAGCACCAGGACATTTAACAGCATCAGGACATTTAACAACAGACATTTAACAGCATCAGGACATTTAACAGCAGGACATTTTCAGGACATTTAACAGCACAGGACATTTCAGGACATTTAACAGCATCAGGACATTTAACAGCATCAGGACATTTAACAGCATCAGGACATTTAACAGCATCAGGACATTTAACAGCATCAGGACATTTAACAGCATCAGGACATTTAACAGCATCAGGACATTTAACAGCACCAGGACATTCAGGACATTTAACAGCATCAGGACATTTAACAGCATCAGGACATTTAACAGCACATTCAGGACATTTAACAGCACCAGGACATTCAGGACATTTAACAGCACCAGGACATTTAACAGCATCAGGACATTTAACAGCATCAGGACATTTAACAGCATCAGGACATTTAACAGCATCAGGACATTTAACAGCATCAGGACATTTAACAGCATCAGGACATTTAACAGCATCAGGACATTTAACAGCACCAGGACATTTAACATTCAGGACATTTAACAGCACCAGGACATTCAGACATTTAGCACAGGACATTCAGGACATTTAACAGCACCAGGACATTCAGGACATTTAACAGCACCAGGACATTCAGGACATTTAACAGCACCAGGACATTCAGGACATTTAACAGCACCAGGACATTTAACAGCATCAGGACATTTAACAGCACCAGGACATTTAACAGCATCAGGACATTTAACAGCATCAGGACATTTAACAGCATCAGGACATTCAGGACATTTAACAGCATCAGGACATTTAACAGGACATTCAGGACATTTAACAGCACCAGGACATTTAACAGCAGGACATTCAGGACATTTAACAGCATCAGGACATTTAACAGCACCAGGACATTTAACAGCATCAGGACATTTAACAGCACCCAGGATCAGGACATTTAACAGCATCAGGACATTTAACAGCATCAGGACATTTAACAGCATCAGGACATTTAACAGCACCAGGACATTTCAGGACATTTAACAGCACCAGGACATTTAACAGCATCAGGACATTTAACAGCACCAGGACAGGACATTTAACAGCACCAGGACATTCAGGACATTTAACAGCATCAGGACATTTAACAGCATCAGGACATTTAACAGCACCAGGACATTTAACAGCATCAGGACATTTAACAGCATCAGGACATTCAGGACATTTAACAGCATCAGGACATTTAACAGCATCAGGACATTCAGGACATTTAACAGCATCAGGACATTTAACAGCATCAGGACATTTAACAGCATCAGGACATTTAACAGCATCAGGACATTTAACAGCATCAGGACATTTTCAGGACATTTAACAGCACAGGACATTCAGGACATTTAACAGCACCAGGACATTTAACAGCACCAGGACATTCAGGACATTTAACAGCACCAGGACATTTAACAGCATCAGGACATTTAACAGCACCAGGACATTTAAACACCAGGACATCAGGACATTTAACAGCACCAGGACATTTAACAGCATCAGGACATTTAACAGCACATTCAGGACATTTAACAGCATCAGGACATTTAACAGCATCAGGACATTTAACAGCATCAGGACATTTAACAGCATCAGGACATTTAACAGCATCAGGACATTTAACAGCATCAGGACATTTAACAGCATCAGGACATTCAGGACATTTAACAGCATCAGGACATTTAACAGCATCAGGACATTTAACAGCATCAGGACATTCAGGACATTTAACAGCATCAGGACATTTAACAGCATCAGGACATTTAACAGCATCAGGACATTTAACAGCATCAGGACATTTAACAGCATCAGGACATTTAACAGCACCAGGACATTCAGGACATTTAACAGCACCAGGACATCAGGACATTTAACAGCACCAGGACATTTAACAGGCATTTAACAGCATCAGGACATTTAACAGCACCAGGACATTTAACAGCATCAGGACATTTAACAGCACCAGGACATTTAACAGCATCAGGACATTTAACAGCATCAGGACATTCAGGACATTTAACAGCATCAGGACATTTAACAGCATCAGGACATTCAGGACATTTAACAGCATCAGGACATTTAACAGCATCAGGACATTTAACAGCATCAGGACATTTAACAGCATCAGGACATTCAGGACATTTAACAGCATCAGGACATTTAACAGCATCAGGACATTTAACAGCACCAGGACATTCAGGACATTTAACAGCACCAGGACATTCAGGACATTTAACAGCACCAGGACATTCAGGACATTTAACAGCACCAGGACATTTAACAGCACCAGGACATTCAGGACATTTAACAGCATCAGGACATTTAACAGCATCAGGACATTTAACAGCATCAGGACATTTAACAGGACATTTAACAGCATCAGGACATTTAACAGCACCAGGACATTTCAGGACATTTAACAGCACCAGGACATTTAACAGCACATTTAACAGGACATTTAACAGCATCAGGACATTTAACAGCACCAGGACATTTAACAGCATCAGGACATTTAACAGCATCAGGACATTTAACAGCATCAGGACATTTAACAGCACCAGGACATTCAGGACATTTAACAGCACCAGGACATTCAGGACATTTAACAGCACCAGGACATTTAACAGCACCAGGACATTCAGGACATTTAACAGCACCAGGACATTTAACAGCATCAGGACATTTAACAGCATCAGGACATTTAACAGCATCAGGACATTTAACAGCATCAGGGCATTTAACAGCATCAGGACATTTAACAGCACCAGGACATTCAGGACATTTAACAGCACCAGGACATTTAACAGCATCAGGACATTTAACAGCATCAGGACATTTAACAGCACCAGGACATTTAACAGCACCAGGACATTTAACAGCATCAGGACATTTAACAGCATCAGGACATTTAACAGCATCAGGACATTCAGGACATTTAACAGCATCAGGACATTTAACAGCATCAGGACATTTAACAGCATCAGGACATTCAGGACATTTAACAGCATCAGGACATTTAACAGCATCAGGACATTTAACAGCATCAGGACATTTAACAGCATCAGGACATTTAACAGCATCAGGACATTTAACAGCATCAGGACATTCAGGACATTTAACAGCATCAGGACATTTAACAGCACCAGGACATTCAGGACATTTAACAGCACCAGGACATTTAACAGCACCAGGACATTCAGGACATTTAACAGCATCAGGACATTTAACAGCACCAGGACATTTAACAGCATCAGGACGTTTAACAGCACCAGGACATTTAACAGCATCAGGACATTTAACAGCATCAGGACATTTAACAGCATCAGGACATTTAACAGCACCAGGACATTCAGGACATTTAACAGCACCAGGACATTTAACAGCATCAGGACATTTAACAGCATCAGGACATTTAACAGCATCAGGACATTTAACAGCACCAGGACATTCAGGACATTTAACAGCACCAGGACATTCAGGACATTTAACAGCACCAGGACATTTAACAGCATCAGGACATTTAACAGCATCAGGACATTTAACAGCACCAGGACATTTAACAGCATCAGGACATTTAACAGCATCAGGACATTTAACAGCATCAGGACATTTAACAGCATCAGGACATTTAACAGCATCAGGACATTTCAGGACATTTAACAGCATCAGGACATTTAACAACAGGACATTCAGGACATTTAACAGCATCAGGACATTTAACAGCACCAGGACATTCAGGACATTTAACAGCACCAGGACAGGACATTTCAGGACATTTAACAGCACCAGGACATTCAGGACATTTAGCACAGCACCAGGACATTTAACAGCATTCAGGACATTTAACAGCATCAGGACATTTAACAGCATCAGGACATTTAACAGCACCAGGACATTCAGGACATTTAACAGCATCAGGACATTCAGGACATTTAACAGCATCAGGACATTTAACAGCACCATGACATTTAACAGCATCAGGACATTTAACAGCACCAGGACATTTAACAGCATCAGGACATTTAACAGCACCAGGACATTTAACAGCATCAGGACATTTAACACAATCATGACATTTAACAGCATCAGGACATTTAACAGCACCAGGACATTCAGGACATTTAACAGCACCAGGACATTCAGGACATTTAACAGCACCAGGACATTCAGGACATTTAACAGCACCAGGACATTTAACAGCACCAGGACATTCAGGACATTTAACAGCACCAGGACATTTAACAGCATCAGGACATTTAACAGCACAGGACATTTCAGGACATTCAGGACATTTAACAGCATCAGGACATTCAGGACATTTAACAGCATCAGGACATTTAACAGCACCAGGACATTTAACAGCATCAGGACATTTAACAGCATCAGGACATTCAGGACATTTAACAGCATCAGGACATTTAACAGCATCAGGACATTTAACAGCATCAGGACATTTAACAGCATCAGGACATTTAACAGCACCAGGACATTCAGGACATTTAACAGCATCAGGACATTTAACAGCATCAGGACATTTAACAGCACCAGGACATTCAGGACATTTAACAGCACCAGGACATTCAGGACATTTAACAGCACCAGGACATTTAACAGCATCAGGACATTTAACAGCATCAGGACATTTAACAGCATCAGGACATTTAACAGCACCAGGACATTCAGGACATTTAACAGCACCAGGACATTCAGGACATTTAACAGCATCAGGACATTTAACAGCATCAGGACATTTAACAGCATCAGGACATTTAACAGCATCAGGACATTTAACAGCATCAGGACATTTAACAGCATCAGGACATTTAACAGCATCAGGACATTTAACAGCACCAGGACATTTAACAGCATCAGGACATTTAACAGCACCAGGACATTTAACAGCACCAGGACATTCAGGACATTTAACAGCACCAGGACATTTAACAGCACCAGGACATTTAACAGCATCAGGACATTTAACAGCATCAGGACATTTAACAGCATCAGGACATTCAGGACATTTAACAGCATCAGGACATTTAACAGCACCAGGACATTCAGGACATTTAACAGCACCAGGACATTTAACAGCATCAGGACATTTAACAGCATCAGGACATTTAACAGCATCAGGACATTTAACAGGCATTTAACAGGACATTTAACAGCATCAGGACATTTAACAGCATCAGGACATTTAACAGCATCAGGACATTTAACAGCACCAGGACATTTAACAGCATCAGGACATTTAACAGCACCAGGACATTCAGGACATTTAACAGCATCAGGACATTCAGGACATTTAACAGCATCAGGACATTTAACAGCATCAGGACATTTAACAGCATCAGGACATTTAACAGCATCAGGACATTTAACAGCACCAGGACATTCAGGACATTTAACATCAGGACATTTAACAGCACCAGGACATTTAGCACAGGACATTTAACAGCATCAGGACATTTAACAGCACCAGGACATTTCAGGACATTTAACAGCACCAGGACATTCAGGACATTTAACAGCACCAGGACATTCAGGACATTTAACAGCATCAGGACATTTAACAGCATCAGGACATTTAACAGCATCAGGACATTCAGGACATTTAACAGCATCAGGACATTTAACAGCATCAGGACATTTAACAGCATCAGGACATTCAGGACATTTAACAGCATCAGGACATTTAACAGCATCAGGACATTTAACAGCATCAGGACATTTAACAGCACCAGGACATTTAACAGCATCAGGACATTTAACAGCATCAGGACATTTAACAGCACCAGGACATTCAGGACATTTAACAGCACCAGGACATTCAGGACATTTAACAGCACCAGGACATTTAACAGCATCAGGACATTTAACAGCATCAGGACATTTAACAGCACCAGGACATTCAGGACATTTAACAGCATCAGGACATTTAACAGCATCAGGACATTTAACAGCATCAGGACATTTAACAGCATCAGGACATTTAACAGCATCAGGACATTTAACAGCATCAGGACATTTAACAGCATCAGGACATTTAACAGCACCAGGACATTCAGGACATTTAACAGCACCAGGACATTCAGGACATTTAACAGCATCAGGACATTTAACAGCATCAGGACATTTAACAGCACCAGGACATTTAACAGCATCAGGACATTTAACAGCACCAGGACATTTAACAGCATCAGGACATTCAGGACATTTAACAGCACCAGGACATTTAACAGCATCAGGACATTTAACAGCATCAGGACATTTAACAGCATCAGGACATTTAACAGCACCAGGACATTTAACAGCATCAGGACATTTAACAGCACCAGGACATTCAGGACATTTAACAGCACCAGGACATTTAACAGCATCAGGACATTTAACAGCACCAGGACATTCAGGACATTTAACAGCACCAGGACATTTAACAGCATCAGGACATTTAACAGCACCAGGACATTCAGGACATTTAACAGCATCAGGACATTTAACAGCACCAGGACATTTAACAGCATCAGGACATTTAACAGCATCAGGACATTTAACAGCATCAGGACATTTAACAGCACCAGGACATTCAGGACATTTAACAGCACCAGGACATTCAGGACATTTAACAGCAGGACATTTAACAGCATCAGGACATTTAACAGCATCAGGACATTCAGGACATTTAACAGCACCAGGACATTCAGGACATTTAACAGCACCAGGACATCAGGACATTTAACAGCATCAGGACATTTAACAGCATCAGGACATTTAACAGCATCAGGACATTTAACAGCACCAGGACATTCAGGACATTTAACAGCACCAGGACATTTAACAGCATCAGGACATTTAACAGCATCAGGACATTTAACAGCATCAGGACATTTAACAGCATCAGGACATTTAACAGCACCAGGACATTCAGGACATTTAACAGCACCAGGACATTCAGGACATTTAACAGCACCAGGACATTTAACAGCACCAGGACATTTAACAGCATCAGGACATTTAACAGCATCAGGACATTTAACAGCATCAGGACATTTAACAGCATCAGGACATTTAACAGCATCAGGACATTTAACAGCATCAGGACATTTAACAGCATCAGGACATTTAACAGCATCAGGACATTTAACAGCATCAGGACATTTAACAGCATCAGGACATTCAGGACATTTAACAGCATCAGGACATTTAACAGCATCAGGACATTTAACAGCATCAGGACATTTAACAGCATCAGGACATTCAGGACATTTAACAGCACCAGGACATTCAGGACATTTAACAGCACCAGGACATTCAGGACATTTAACAGCATCAGGACATTTAACAGCATCAGGACATTTAACAGCACCAGGACATTCAGGACATTTAACAGCACCAGGACATTCAGGACATTTAACAGCATCAGGACATTTAACAGCATCAGACATTCAGGACATTTAACAGCACCAGGACATTTAACAGCATCAGGACATTTAACAGCACCAGGACATTCAGGACATTTCAGGACATTTAACAGCAGGACCAGGACATTCAGGACATTTAACAGCATCAGGACATTTAACAGCATCAGGACATTTAACAGCACCAGGACATTTAACAGCATCAGGACATTTAACAGCATCAGGACATTTAACAGCATCAGGACATTCAGGACATTTAACAGCACCAGGACATTTAACAGCACAGGACATTTCAGGACATTTAACAGCATCAGGACATTTAACAGCATCAGGACATCATTTAACAGCATCATTTAACAGCATCAGGACATTTAACAGCATCAGGACATTTAACAGCACATTCAGGACATTTAACAGCACCAGGACATTTAACAGCATCAGGACATTTAACAGCATCAGGACATTTAACAGCATCAGGACATTTTCAGGACATTTAACAGCATTCAGGACATTTAACAGCACCAGGACATTCAGGACATTTAACAGCATCAGGACATTTAACAGGACATTTCAGGACATTTAACAGCATCAGGACATTTAACAGCATCAGGACATTTAAAAGCACCAGGACATTCAGGACATTTAACAGCACCAGGACATTCAGGACATTTAACAGCACCAGGACATTTAACAGCACCAGGACATTCAGGACATTTAACAGCACCAGGACATTCAGGGCATTTAACAGCACCAGGATATGTAACAGCATCAGGACATTTAACAGCATCAGGACATTTAACAGCATCAGGACATTTAACAGCACCAGGACATTCAGGACATTTAACAGCATCAGGACATTTAACAGACATCAGGACATTTAACAGCATTCAGGACATTTAACAGCATCAGGACATTTAACAGCATCAGGACATTTAACAGCACCAGGACATTCAGGACATTTAACAGCACCAGGACATTTTCAGGACATTTAACAGCACCAGGACATTTAACAGCATCAGGACATTTAACAGCATCAGGACATTTAACAGCATCAGGACATTTAACAGCACCAGGACATTTAACAGCATCAGGACATTTAGCACAGGACATTCAGGACATTTAACAGCATCAGGACATTTAACAGCATCAGGACATTTAACAGCATCAGGACATTTAACAGCATCAGGACATTTAACAGCATCAGGACATTTAACAGCATCAGGACATTTAACAGCATCAGGACATTTAACAGCACCAGGACATTTAACAGCACCAACATTTAACAGCACCAGGACATTTAACAGCATCAGGACATTTAACAGCACCAGGACATTTAACAGCATCAGGCCAGGACATTTAACAGCATCAGACAGACAGGACATTTTTAACAGCAGGACATTTAACAGCATCAGGACATTTAACAGACATCAGGACATTTTCAGGACATTTAACAACACCAGGACATTCAGGACATTTAACAACATCAGGACATTTCAGGACATTTAACAGCACCAGGACATTCAGGACATTTTAGCATCAGCACCAGGACAAAACAGCATCAGGACATTTAACAGCAAACATTTAACAGCACCAGGAATTTAACAGCACCAGGACATTTCAGGACATTTAACAGCACCAGGACATTTAACAGCATTTCAGGACATTTCAGGACATTTAACAGCATCAGGTCACAGGACATTTTCAGGACATTTAACAGCACCAGGACATTCAGGACATTTAACAGCATCAGGACATTTAACAGCATTTCAGGACGGATAACAGCACCAGGACATTCAGGACATTTAACAGCCAGGACATTTAACAGCACCAGGACATTTAACAGCAGGACAGGACATTTAACAGCACTCAGGACAGGACATTTTTAAACAGACATTTAACAGCATCAGGACATTTAACATTTAACAGGACATTCAGGACATTTACAGGACATTTAACAGACATCAGGACATTCAGGACATTTAAACATTTAACAGCATTTTTTCAGGACATTTAACAGCATCAGGACATTTAACAGCATCAGGACATTTAACAGCATCAGGACATTTAACAGCACCAGGACATTTAACAGCATTTAACAGCACCAGGACATTTAACAGCATCAGGACATTTAACAGCATCAGGACATTTAACAGGACATCAGGACATTTAACAGCACCAGGAGGACATTTAACAGCATCATTCAGGACATTTTTTCAGGACATTTAACAGCATCAGGACATTTAACAGCATCAGGACATTTAACAGCACCAGGACATTCAGGACATTTAACAGCATCAGGACATTTAACAGCATCAGGACATTTAACAGCATCAGGACATTTAACAACCAGGACATTTCAGGACATTTAACAGCATCAGGACATTCAGGACATTTAACAGCACCAGGACATTTAACACATTTAACAGCATTTAACAGCATCAGGACATTTAACAGCAGACATTTAACAGCATCAGGACATTTAACAGCATCAGGACATTCAGGACATTTAACAGCATCAGGACATTTAACATTTAACAGCATCAGGACATTTCCAGGACATTCAGGACATTTAACAGGACATTTAACAGCATCAGGACATTTAACAGCATCAGGACATTTAACAGCACCAGGACATTTAGCACAGCATTTAACATTTAAGCATCAGGACATTTAACAGCAACAGGACATCAGGACATTTAACAGCACCAGGACATTTCAGGACATTTAACAGCATCAGGACATTTAACAGCATCAGGACATTTAACAGCACCAGGACATTCAGGACATTTAACAGGACATTTAACAGGCATTCAGGACATTTAACAGCATCAGGACATTTAACAGCATCAGGACATTTAACAGCATCAGGACATTTAACAGACATTTAACAGCACCAGGACATTAACAGGACATTTAACAGGCATTTCAGGACATTTAACAGCATCAGGACATTTAACAGCATCAGGACATTTAACAGCACAGGACATTCAGGACATTTAACAGCATCAGGACATTTAACAGCACCAGGACAGGACATTTAACAGCACCATTCAGGACATTTAACAGCACCAGGACATTCAGGACATTTAACAGCACCAGGACATTTTCAGGACATTTAACAGCACCAGGACATTTAACAGCACCAGGACATTTAACAGCACCAGGACATTCAGGACATTTAACAGCACCAGGGACATTTAACAGCATCAGGACATTTAACAGCATCAGGACATTTAACAGCATCAGGACATTTAACAGCATCAGGACATTTAACAGACATCAGGACATTTAACAGCATCAGGACATTTAACAGCATCAGGACATTTAACAGCATCAGGACATTTAACATTCAGGACATTTAACAGCACCAGGACATTCAGGACATTTAACAGCACCAGGACATTCAGGACATTTAACAGCATCAGGACATTTAACAGCATCAGGACATTTTCAGGACATTTAACAGCATCAGGACATTTAACAGCATCAGGACATTTAACAGCATCAGGACATTTAACAGCACCAGGACATTCAGGACATTTAACAGCACCAGGACATTCAGGACATTTAACAGCATCAGGACATTTAACAGCATCAGGACATTTAACAGCATCAGGACATTTAACAGCATCAGGACATTTAACAGCATCAGGACATTTAACAGCATCAGGACATTTAACAGCACCAGGACATTCAGGACATTTAGCACCAGCATTCAGGACATTTAACAGCACCAGGACATTTAACAGCATCAGGACATTTAACAGCATCAGGACAGCATCAGGACATTTAACAGCACAGGACATTTCAGGACATTTAACAGCATTCAGGACATTTAACAGCACCAGGACATTTTCAGGACATTTAACAGCACCAGGACATTTAACAGCATCAGGACATTTAACAGCACCAGGACATTCAGGACATTTAACAGCATCAGGACATTTAACAGCATCAGGACATTTAACAGCACCAGGACATTCAGGACATTTAACAGCACCAGGACATTCAGGACATTTAACAGCACCAGGACATTCAGGACATTTAACAGCACCAGGACATTCAGGACATTTAACAGCATCAGGACATTTAACAGCATCAGGACATTTAACAGCATCAGGACATTTAACAGCACCAGGACATTCAGGACATTTAACAGCATCAGGACATTTAACAGCATCAGGACATTTAACAGCATCAGGACATTTAACACATTTAACAGCATCAGGACATTTAACAGCATCAGGACATTTAACAGCACCAGGACATTCAGGACATTTAACAGCACCAGGACATTTAACAGCAGGACATTTAACAGCATCAGGACATTTAACAGCATCAGGACATTTAACAGCACCAGGACATTTAACAGCATCAGGACATTTAACAGCATCAGGACATTTAACAGCATCAGGACATTTAACAGCATCAGGACATTTAACAGCATCAGGACATTTAACAGCACCAGGACCAGGACATTTAACAGCATCAGGACATTTAACAGCATCAGGACATTTAACAGCACCAGGACATTCAGGACATTTAACAGCACAGCATCAGGACATTTAACAGCATCAGGACATTTAACAGCATCAGGACATTTAACAGCATCAGGACATTTAACAGCACCAGGACATTTAACAGCATCAGGACATTTAACAGCATCAGGACATTTAACAGCATCAGGACATTTAACAGCATCAGGACATTTAACAGCATCAGGACATTTAACAGCATCAGGACATTTAACAGCAGGATCAGGACATTTAACAGCATCAGGACATTTCAGGACATTTAACAGCATCAGGACATTTAACAGCATCAGGACATTTAACAGCATCAGGACATTTAACAGCATCAGGACATTTAACAGCATCAGGACATTTAACAGGACATTTAACAGCATCAGGACATTTAACAGCATTCAGGACATTTAGGACAGCATCAGGACATTTAACAGCATCAGGACATTTAACAGCATCAGGACATTTAACAGCATCAGGACATTTAACAGAATCAGGACATTTAACAGCACCAGGACATTCAGGACATTTAACAGCACCAGGACATTTAACAGCATCAGGACATTTAACATTCAGGACATTTAACAGCATCAGGACATTTAACAGCATCAGGACATTTAACAGCATCAGGACATTTAACAGCATCAGGACACAGACATTTAACAGCACCAGGACATTTAACAGCATTCAGGACATTTAACAGCACCAGGACATTCAGGACATTTAACAGCATCAGGACATTTAACAGCATCAGGACATTTAACAGCACCAGGACATTCAGGACATTTAACAGCACCAGGACATTCAGGACATTTAACAGCACCAGGACATTCAGGACATTTAACAGCACCAGGACATATTCAGGACATTTAACAGCATCAGGACATTTAACAGCATCAGGACATTTAACAGCACCAGGACATTTAACAGCATCAGGACATTTAACAGCATCAGGACATTCAGGACATTTAACAGCATCAGGACATTTAACAGCATCAGGACATTTAACAGCATCAGGACATTTAACAGCACCAGGACATTCAGGACATTTAACAGCATCAGGACATTCAGGACATTTAACAGCATCAGGACACAGCAGGACATTTAACAGCATCAGGACATTTAACAGCATCAGGACATTTAACAGCATCAGGACATTTAACAGCATCAGGACATTTAACAGCACCAGGACATTCAGGACATTTAACAGCACCAGGACATTCAGGACATTTAACAGCATCAGGACATTTAACAGCATCAGGACATTTAACAGCATCAGGACATTTAACAGCATCAGGACATTTAACAGCACCAGGACATTCAGGACATTTAACAGCACCAGGACATTCAGGACATTTAACAGCACCAGGACATTTTCAGGGACATTTAACAGCATCAGGACATTTAACAGCACATTTAACAGCATCAGGACATTTAACAGCATCAGGACATTTAACAGCACCAGGACATTTAACAGCATCAGGACATTTAACAGGCATCAGGACATTTAACAGCATCAGGACATTTAACAGCATCAGGACATTTAACAGCATCAGGACATTTAACAGCACCAGGACATTTAACAGCATCAGGACATTTAACAGCATCAGGACATTTAACAGCAGGACATTTAACAGCACAGGACAGGACATTTTCAGGACATTTAACAGCACCAGGACATTCAGGACATTTAACAGCACCAGGACATTCAGGACATTTAACAGCACCAGGACATTTAACAGCATCAGGACATTTAACAGCATCAGGACATTTAACAGCACCAGGACATTTAACAGCATCAGGACATTTAACAGCATCAGGACATTTAACAGCATCAGGACATTTAACAGCACCAGGACATTCAGGACATTTAACAGACATTTAACAGCATTCAGGACATTTAACAGCATCAGGACATTTAACAGCATCAGGACATTTAACAGCATCAGGACATTTAACAGCATTCAGGACATTTAACAGGACATTTAACAGCATCAGGACATTTAACAGCACCAGGACATTTAACAGCATCAGGACATTTAACAGCATCAGGACATTTAACAGCATCAGGACATTCAGGACATTTAACAGCATCAGGACATTTAACAGCATCAGGACATTTAACAGCATCAGGACATTTAACAGCATCAGGACATTCAGGACATTTAACAGCATCAGGACATTTAACAGCATCAGGACATTTAACAGCACATTCAGGACATTTAACAGCACCAGGACATTCAGGACATTTAACAGCATCAGGACATTTAACAGCACCAGGACATTTAACAGCATCAGGACATTCAGGACATTTAACAGCATCAGGACATTTAACAGCATCAGGACATTTAACAGCACCAGGACATTCAGGACATTTAACAGCACCAGGACATTCAGGACATTTAACAGCATCAGGACATTTAACAGCATCAGGACATTTAACAGCATCAGGACATTTAACAGCACCAGGACATTCAGGACATTTAACAGCACCAGGACATTCAGGACATTTAACAGCATCAGGACATTTAACAGCATCAGGACATTTAACAGCATCAGGACATTCAGGACATTTAACAGCATCAGGACATTTACCAGGACATTTAACAGCATCAGGACATTTAACAGCACCAGGACATTCAGGACATTTAACAGCATTCAGGACATTTTCAGGACATTTAACAGCATCAGGACATTTAACAGCATCAGGACATTTAACAGCATCAGGACATCAGGACATTTAACAGACAACAGGACATTCAGGACATTTAACAGCACCAGGACATTCAGGACATTTAACAGCACCAGGACATTCAGGACATTTAACAGCACCAGGACATTCAGGACATTTAACAGCACCAGGACATTCAGGACATTTAACAGCATCAGGACATTTAACAGCATCAGGACATTTAACAGCATCAGGACATTTAACAGCATTTAACAGCATCAGGACATTTAACAGCATCAGGACATTTAACAGAATCAGGACATTTAACAGCACCAGGACATTCAGGACATTTAACAGCACCAGGACATTTAACAGCATCAGGACATTTAACAGCATCAGGACATTTAACAGCACCAGGACATTTAACAGCATCAGGACATTTAACAGCATCAGGACATTTAACAGCATCAGGACATTCAGGACATTTAACAGCACCAGGACATTCAGGACATTTAACAGCACCAGGACATTCAGGACATTTAACAGCATCAGGACATTCAGGACATTTAACAGCATCAGGACATTTAACAGCACCAGGACATTCAGGACATTTAACAGCACCAGGACATTCAGGACATTTAACAGCACCAGGACATTCAGGACATTTAACAGCATCAGGACATTTAACAGCACCAGGACATTTAACAGCATCAGGACATTTAACAGCACCAGGACATTCAGGACATTTAACAGCACCAGGACATTTAACAGCATCAGGACATTTAACAGCATCAGGACATTTAACAGCATCAGGACATTTAACAGCATCAGGACATTCAGGACATTTAACAGCACCAGGACATTTAACTGACATTTAACAGCATCAGGACATTTAACAGGATCAGGACATTTAACAGCATCAGGACATTTAACAGCACCAGGACATTCAGGACATTTAACAGCACCAGGACATTTAACCTCATTTCAGCATCAGGACCCTCACATTTTTTTAACATTCAGGACATTTAACAGCAGCAGGACCAGGAGGACATTTAACAGCCAGGACATTTAACATAGTATAGGACATTTAACAGCACCAGGACATTCAGGACATTTAACAGCATCAGGACATTTAACACATCAGGACATTTAACAACAACTGGACATTTAACAGCATCAGGACATTTAACAGCACCAGGTCAGGACATTTAACAGCACCAGGACACTCAGGACATTTAACAGCACCAAGCATCAGGACAAAACAGGCATCAGGACATTTAACAATCAGGACAAACAGCATCCAGGACATTTAACAGCACCAGGACATTGATAGGACATTTCAGGACATTTAACAGCATCAGGACATTTAACAGCATCAGGACATTTGCAGCACCAGGACATTCAGGACATTTAACAGCACCAGGACATTCTAGACAGTTTAACAGTCAGGATTTCAGGACATTTAACAGCACCAGGACATTTAACAGCACATTTTTTCAGGTCAAACAGCATCAGGACATTTAACAGCATCAGGACATTTAACAGCACCAGGACATTTAACAGCATCAGGACATTTCAGGAGTTTCAGCATCAGGACATTTTTCCAGCACAGGACATTTAATGATCATTTACATCATTTAACAGCACCAGGACCAGGACATTAACAGAGGACATTTAACAGCATCAGGACATTTAACAGCATCAGGACATTTAACAGCATCAGGACATTTAACAGTCAGGCATTTAACAAACAGGACATTTAACAGTGTTTTTAACAAAGGTTTAACAGCATTTCAGCATCAGGACATTTAACATCAGGACATTTAACAGAGGACATTTAACAGCATCAGGACACAGCATCAGGACATTTAACAATCAGGACATTTTTTTCAGGACATTTAACAGCACAGGACATTCAGCATCAGGACATTTAACAGCACCAGGACATTTAACAGCATCAGGACTTTAACATATCAGGACATTTAACAGCACCAGGACATTTAGGACATCAGGACATTTAACAGCACCCAAACAGTGTTTATGGGACATCAGGACATTTAACAGCCACACAGGAATTTAAAGATGGACATTCAGGACATTTAGCATCAGGACATAACAGCACCAGGACATTTTCAGGACATTTAACAGCACCAGGACATTCAGGTAACAGTAACAGACATTAGACAGCACCAGGAATCAGGACATTTAATTATTTTCAGGACATTTAACAGCCCAGGACATTTAACAGTGGGACATTTAACAGCACCAGGACACAGCATTTATCAGGATCAGGACATTTAGGACATTTCTAGGACATTTAACAGCATCAGGACATTTAACAGCACAGGACAGGCATCATTTAACAGCATCAGGACATTTAAAGCATCAGGACATTTTTAGCACCAGGACATTTCAGGCCTCAGGACATTTAACACAGACATTTGTCAGGACATTTAATTCAGGACATTTAACAGCACCAGGACATGCATCAGGACATTTAACAGCACCAGGACATTTAACAGTCAGGACATTTAACAGCATCAGGACATTTAACAGCACCAGGACATTCAGGACATTTAACAGGACATTTAGCATCAGGACATTTCCAGGACATTTAACAGCAGGACATTTAACAGCATCAGGACCAGGATTTAACAGCACCAGGACATTTAGCACAGGACATTCAGGACATTTAACAGCATCAGGACATTTAACAGCACCAGGACATTTAACAGCACCAGGACATTCAGGACATTTAACAGCATCAGGACATTTAACAGCACCAGGACATTCAGGACATTTAACAGCACCAGGACATTCAGGACATTTAACAGCATCAGGACATTTAACAGCACCAGGACATTCAGGACATTTAACAGCACCAGGACATTTAACAGCATCAGGACATTTAACAGCATCAGGACATTTAACAGCATCAGGACATTTAACAGCATCAGGACATTCAGGACATTTAACAGCACCAGGACATTTAACAGCATCAGGACATTTAACAGCATCAGGACATTTAACAGCACCAGGACATTTAACAGCACCAGGACATTCAGGACATTTAACAGCACCAGGACATTTTCAGGACATTTAACAGCACCAGGACATTTAACAGCATCAGGACATTTAACAGCATTCAGGACATTTAACAGCACAGGACATTTAACAGCACCAGGACATTTAACAACAGGACATTTAACAGCCAGGACATTTAACAGCATCAGGACATTTAACAGCACCAGGACATTCAGGACATTTAACAGGACATTCAGGACATTTAACAGCATCAGGACATTTAACAGCATCAGGACATTTCAGGACATTTAACATTTAGCATCAGGACATTTAACAGCATCAGGACATTTAACAGCATCAGGACATTTAACAGCATCAGGACATTTAACAGCATCAGGACATTTAACAGCATCAGGACATTTAACAGCACCAGGACATTTAACAGCATCAGGACATTTAACAGCACCAGGACATTCAGGACATTTAACAGCATCAGGACATTTAACAGCACCAGGACATTCAGGACATTTAACAGCATCAGGACATTTAACAGCATCAGGACATTTAACAGCATCAGGACATTTAACAGCACCAGGACATTCAGGACATTTAACAGCACCAGGACATTCAGGACATTTAACAGCATCAGGACATTTAACAGCATCAGGACATTTAACAGCATCAGGACATTTAACAGCATCAGGACATTTAACAGCACCAGGACATTTAACAGCATCAGGACATTCAGGACATTTAACAGCATCAGGACATTTAACAGCAACAGGACATTCAGGACATTTAACAGCATCAGGACATTTAACAGCATCAGGACATTTAACAGCATCAGGACATTTAACAGCATCAGGACATTTAACAGCATCAGGACATTTAACAGCACCAGGACATTCAGGACATTTAACAGCACCAGGACATCAGGACATTTAACAGCATCAGGACATTTAACAGCACCGGGACAGGGTGTAGAAACTTAAAGAAAGCCAAATATCACCATGGGACAGAGGAACAAACATTCAATCCCAGAGCAGATAGGTGAGTATGTAGGACTAGGGATTAGCCAGGGGTTGAAGAGGGTGTTCCAAGGTCTGCCAGTTTTCCCCACACTGTATTCATTTTTAACATCAGGATAAAGGCCAAGCCTGTGTTTTTAACATGTATTCTGCGGACAGAAAGGAATCCCTTTGGTGGTTAAGAGACCTGCGCTGGATTTTACTGGGCTGTGGTGGATCAGGCCAGAAAACCAGAGTTAATACCTCTCTACCACTTCAAACACATGCCTCTTTAATGTCATGGGTGGAGGGGAGGTGGAGGGGATGTGGTGTGGAGGGGGAGGGGAGGTGGAGGGGAGGTGGGGGTGGAGGTGGAGGTGGTGGTGGAGGGGGAGGTGGTGGTGGTGGAGGGGAGGTGGGGTGGAGGGAGATGGGGGTGAAGGTGGAGGGGCGGGTGGAGGGGGAGGGGGAGGTGGTGGTGGAGGGGGGGAGGGGGAGGTGGGGGTGGAGGGGGAGGTGGAGGGGAGGTGGTGTGGAGGGGGGGGAGGTGGAGGGGATGTGGTGTGGAGGAGGTGGAGGGGAGGTGGGGGTGGATTTGGGGAGGTGGTGGTGGGAGAGGTGGAGGTGGTGGTGGAGGGGAGGTGGGGTGGAGGGGGAGATGGGGGTGAAGGTGGGGGTGGAGGGGAGGGGGAGGTGGAGGTGGAGGGAGGTGAAGGTGCAGGGGAGGGGAGGTGGGGGTGGAGGTGGGGGTGAACGGGGTGGTGGAGTGGGTGGGAGGGAGGGGAGGGGAGGGGGAGGTGGGTGGGGGGTGGAGGGGAGGGAGGTGGGGGGGTGGGGGTGAGGTGGGGGTGAAGGGGAGATGGAGCGGGTGGGAGGGGAGGGGAGGTGGATGTGGGGGAGGGGAGGTGGGGGGTGGAGGGGAGGTGGGGGTGAAGGGGAGGGGTGTTGGAGGTGGAGGTGGTGGTGGAGGTGGAGGGGAGTTGGTGAAACAGAAAGAGATCCCCTAGAAGGCAGGAGGGCTCGGCTTAAATCTGGCTTTTGTCGGGGGGAGGGATGGATGGTATGAGGAGGATGGGTGGTGGGGGGTGGATGAGGGGCCAGCTACAATAGTCAATTACAATATTAACAATATCTACACTGTATTTCTGATCAATTTAAGGCCACATTTACGATTTTTCACGTAACAGATATGGGAGTCTCTCTCTCTCTCTCTCTCTCTCTCTCTCTCTCTCTCTCTCTTCTCTCTCTCTCTCTCTCTCTCTCTCTCTCTCTCTCTCTCTCTGTCTCTCTCTCTCTCTCTCTCTCTCTGATCTTCCTCTCTAACCTTGTGTTTCACTGCAACAATGTATGACTACAGTCATTGCTGTTCTATGTGCATGAGAATCAAGGCTTGAGGGTTTTGGGGTGGAGTGCAGGGTTGTTATGTGACAATCCCAGGAAGTCGTTCTAGTCCTGCCAGCAGTAGCAGCAGCGTTTATGGGTGAGAGTTAGACTCAGTTTCTCCAGTGTTTCTCCGATGCGAATGTTTTTCCGTAAAGACAGCCATGACACATTCCCTCCATTCCCTCCTCAAGGTTGTTGTTGGAAAACCTAGCTGGTCTAGGGACCAATTCTCTCTCTCTCTCTACACACCCATTTTTGTCTCTTTGCCTCTCTCCCAATTATAATTTCATTTTAGAGGCTTTATAGGCATGGGAAATATATTTTACCATTGCCAAAGCAATGCCACCTCTCGTGCTCTCGCTCTCGCTCTCTCAATTTAAGGGCTTTATTGGCATGGGCAACATATTCACATTGCCAAAGCAAGTTAAATAGATAATAAACAATAAAAAAATGAACAGTAAACATTTCACAAACAATGTGCAAGTAGTTAAACTACAAAAGGAAAATAAATACGTATGAGTTGTATTTAAATATGGGTTGTATCAATTTTTACTTGTGGCAACAGGTCACAAATCTTGCTGCTGTGATGTCACACTGTGGAATTTCACCCAGTAGATATGGGAGTTTATCAAAATTTGATTTGTTTTCAAATTCTTTGTGGATCTGTGTAATCTGAGGGAAATATGTGTCTCTAATATGGTCATACATTTGGAAGGAGGTTAGGAAGTGTAGCTCAGTTTTCACCTCATTTTGTGGGTGGTGTGCGCATTGCCTGTCTTCTCTTGTGAGCCATGTCTGCCTACGGCGGCCTTTCTCAATAGCAAGGCTATGCTCACTGATAGTCATAGCTTTCCTTAGGTTTGGGTCAGTCACAGTGGTCAGGTATTCCGCCACTGAGTACTCTCTGTTTAGGGACAAATAACATTCTAGTTTACTCTGTTTGTTTGGTGAATTATTTCCAATGTGGCAAGTAATTATATTTTGTTTTCTCATGATATGTTTCGGTCTAATCTGTGCTGCTCTTCTGGGGCTCTGTGGGGTGTGTTTGTGTTTGTGAACAGAGCCCCAGGACCAGCTTGCTTAAGGGACTCTTCTCCAGGTTCATCTCTCTGTAGGTGAGGGCTTTCTTATGGAAGGTTTGGGAATTGCTACCTTGGTTATAGAATTTAATGTCTATTTTCATGATTTTGATCATTAGAGGGAATCGGCCTAATTCTGCTCTGCTCTGCATAATTTGAAGTTTTAAGAAGTTTCTGTCTTGGATATTTTTGCAGAATTCTGCATGCATAGTTTCAATTTGGCGTTTGTCCCATTTTGTGAATTCTTGGTTGGTGAACGGACCCCAGACCTCACAACCATAAAGGGCAATGGGCTCTATAACTGATTCAAGTATCTTTGCCAGATTCTAATTGGTATGTTGAAGTGTATGTTATTTTTGATGTCATAGAAGGCCCTTCTTGGCTTCAGGCGCCGTCTAAGGCGCTGATGTTTAGGCTGAGGTATGTATAGTATTTTTGTGTGCTCTAGGGCAACGGTGTCTAGAAGGAATTTGTATTCGTGGTCCTGGGCCTGGACCTTTTCTAAAACATTTTTGTCTCACTGAGATTTACTGTCAAGGCCCAGGTCTGACAGAATCTGTGCAGAAGATCTATGTGCTGCCGTAGGCCCTCCTTGGTTGGGGACTGATCTAGGACAGCTGCTGTAGGCCCTCCTTGGTTGGGGACTGATCTAGGTGCTGCTGTAGGCCCTCCTTGGTTGGGGACAGGGTGACTGCTGTAGGCCCCTCTGGGAACAGATCTATGTAGCTTGCCCCACCCTCACTGCAGTTGGGGACAGATCTAGGTGCTGCTGTAGACCCTCCTTGGTGGGGGACAGATCTAGGTGCTACTGTAGGCCCTCCTTGGTTGGGGACAGAAGAACCAGGGACCGCATTTATAAAACGGACTTAAGATCAATTTTGAATTTGAAGTATGACTTACGCAAGAAAACCACGTATAAGTAGTTATTTAGAAAACCTTACTTTGACGTGGAAATGATCTTATCTCTACGCAAAGACTTTGCATTAGCTTTATGAACAGATTGTTTGGAATTATCAATTAAAGGTGTGAGGAATTAATAACAAGATGCAGTGTTCTATAAATATTGTGTAAAATTAGAAAACCTGTAACTATGGCTGTTCTTTCATTAGTGGAAGACATTAAAAACCGTGCTTTTAGAAGGGGGAGAGTTTTCAGAGACCGGAATGGCTTTTTTTTGTGTGCATATGATGATCCATGGTTTATAAATCGCTATCATCTCCCAAGAAATGTTCTGTTAGATTTGTGCTCGGAGGTTTAGCCCTAATCTGGAAAGGAGTCAAATCAAATCAAATCAAATTTATTTATATAGCCCTTCGTACATCAGCTGATATCTCAAAGTGCTGTACAGAAACCCAGCCTAAAACCCCCAAACAGCAAACAATGCAGGTGTAAAAGCACGGTGGCTAGGAAAAACTCCTAGAAAGGCCAAAACCTACGAAGAAACCTAGAGAGGAACCAGGCTATGTGGGGTGGCCAGTCCTCTTCTGGCTGTGCCGGATAGAGATTATAACAGAACATGACCAAGATGTTCAAAGACACGCTGTTATCATGCCCCACCCGGATCTGTCCAAGTACTTTCCTCTCTGGGATTCCTCGCTACTGGGACATTCCACAGGGTAATGAGTGACAGGTCGGGTATGATGTCAGTGCAGCGGTGACAGGTCGGGTAATGAGTGACAGGTCGGTAATGAGTGACAGGTCAGGTAATGAGTGACAGGTTGGGTAATGCTGTCGACAGGTAATGAGTGACAGGTCGGGTAACTGCCCCAGGTCGGGTAATGACAGGTCAGGTAATGAGTGACAGGTCAGGTAATGACAATGAGCGGTGACAGTTTCTGTCTTGCTGACAGGTCGGTTCACTGCAGCGGTGACAGGTAATGAGTGACAGGGGTAATGACAGCGGGTGACAGGTCAGGTAATGAGTGACAGGTCGGGTAATGAGTGACAGGTCGGGTAATGAGTGACAGGTCGGGTAATGAGTGACAGGTCAGGTAATGAGTGACAGGTCGGGTAATGAGTGACAGGTCAGGGTAATGGTGCAGTGACAGGTCGGGTAATAACTGGGAAGTGACAGGTCGGGTATATCACAGCCATCATTCAGCCGCATCCTGCCACAAGTGATCGAGGCGATTCTACACGTATGCTGCCCACGAGGAACATTAGTTTCCCAACAACAGCCGAATTTGTCCACTCATTTAATTTCCCAGGTGTCATAGGTGCAGTTGATTGCACGGTGCATATCTTGTCATATTGATGCCGTCAAGGGGACATCCGTCTATAGTTTAACATGTATATGTTAACAGGAAGATGTTCCATTCATTGAATGTTCAGATCATCTGCAATGTCCGTATGCTCCAAGTGGCCAGGGCCTACGCACAATTTATTCATTCTGCACCACAGCAGAGTAGGCCTGACAGTTTCTAGTAGCTGGTGAGAGTGGAGGCGGGTGGATTCTCCATGAGTTATTTTTTTGTTTCAGTGTATAATAGCATTTTAACCGTGCAAAATAGTGTAACACAACAGTTTTACGCTATTAGGTGACTGGGCTATTCACTGAAAACGTGGCTTCTCGCTCCCAGCCAGCAGAGGAAATGCACTACAATTTGGTGTACGGCAGATCAAGGTCGGCTGTGGGTCGCACCATCGGACTGTTGAAGGGCAGGTGGTGTTGCCTTGATGCGTTAGGTGGAAAACTCCTCTACAAGCCAGAGAAGGTAAGTTTCTGTCTTGCTCATTTAATAAAAATACAAAACTTAAATTTTGTTTTAAAATAGGTCAACTTAAAGCAACATATACCAACATTTTATATTTATATTTTTATTGAAATTGAACACCCAAAGGTTCCGGCCAAATAGCTGATAACAGTTTTTAACTTGGACCTATGGTTACTGAGAGGTCCCCTCACTGAAGCTTGTTCATTTTGTAGCGATGCTAGTGCAAATGACTGCTGAATCAACCGATGCATATCTTTTCCACTAGCATTGCAAAAAAATGCGGTGAACAGATTTCAAGGGGACATCTGAGTAACTGTAGTGCCCATTAGTAGTGCAAGTTTGTTTGACAAAAACATTGTGGTGTGCAATTTCAAACCAAAAATTAAAATGTTGGTCTGTTTTAAGAATGAATTGTTTCCCTCCCCAATCAAAGTTGACAGGCATAATACTGGCATGTGGTGTGCTGCCCCACCCACAACATAGCCACTGAGGCATGGTATTGAAATGGATGCGGAGATTAGTATGGACTCCCAAGAGCCTCCTAACCCAACACCCAATGCTGCAGTGAGAAGTTTCTGTCTTGGAGTTCACTGCAGCAGCTCACCTCGTTCACTGCAGACAGATTGGTGGTAAGAAACAGAATGCCAGACAATTTACAAAGTATAGGTTTTTATTCATGTTATGCAGCGGGAAACGTTCAACAGTTGTATTATGTAAATTAATCAAAACCCTGTGTATTCTTCCGCAGTCACAATCTGTCTTGCTGCCCCAACCAATGTCTTGCCCCACCTCGTTCACTGGGTTTCCATTTGTCTGTTCACTGCAGGGTCAGTTTCTGTCTTGCTGCCCCACACTGCGGGTGACAACTGTTCACTGCAGACGTGGACACGCAAACGTGGATGGACCCTCACTGCAGCACCTGTGGCCAAACATTCCCCTCACTCCTGGAACCTGCAGCGGGGTCTGTCTTGCTGCTTGGGAACCGTCTTGGGTTCCTGCAGCGGTGACAGTTTCTGTCTTGCTGCCCCATCCCTGCAGCGCACGGACAGCGGTGACAGATGTGGCAGCGGACAGTTTCTGTCTTGCTGCCCCACCTCGTTCACTGGCCAAACCTTTCACCCCACTCTTGGCACCTCGTTCACTGCAGCGGTGACAGTTTTGGGAGCCTCGGTGACACACTTTATCCCTGGGTGGAGGGCACACAGGCTGCAATGTAGCTTCCATTGCTGTGGATGGGATTGCCCCCCCGTTTCTATGTGAATAAAATAATAAAATAAATCAGCGCATGTCTTGTATCAACTTCAGCACATTCTCTTTAATTACAGTTTACTGTCTTGCTGCCCCATCCAGTGATGGAGGTTTCACACTTGACTTCACCATTTCCAATGTTACCGGTGACAAGTTCACTGCAGCGGTGACATGTAAAAGTTTCTGATATTAAACAGTTTCACCTATATAAAGTTTAAAGAAAGCAGAAAACTTCACTGTCAGCTGTCGGAGCATGTGCCAGTTCACTGTAGTTTCTGTCTTGCTGCTTTCCCAAGTTTCTGTCTTGCTGATCACTGCCCAGCTGCCCCACCTGCCTTAGTCCATTTGGGCAGTTTCTGTCTTGCTGAGTGCAGCGGTGACAGTTTCTGTCTTGCTGCCTTGCAGCGGTGACATTTGGGCTGCAGCGTGACAGTTTCTGTCTTGCTGCCCCGTTCACTGCAGCGGTGACAGTTCTGTCTTGCTAGTCCATTTGGGTTCACTGCAGCGGACAGTGCCCCCCGTTCACTGCAGCGGTGCCTAATCATTTGGGCCCGGAGTGCCCCCGTTCACTGCAGCGGTGACAGCCTTAACTCCATTTGGGCTGCAGCGGTGAGTGCCCCTGTGCCTTGCTGCCCCACCTCGTTCACTCGGTGACAGTTTCTGTCTTGGGTTCACCAGCGTGACAGTTGCCCCCCCTGCCTTAGTGCCATTTGGGCCCGGAGTGCCCCTCGTTCACTGCAGCGGGGACAGTTTCTTAGTCCATTTGCAGCCTCCTTGCTGCCCCAGTCAGCAGGTGACAGTTTCTGTCTTGCTGCCCTATTTCACTGCAGCGGTGACAGTTTGCCCCACCTGTTCACTCTGACAGTGCTGCCTGCCCCACCTCGTTCACTGCAGCGGTGACAGTTTCTGTCTTGCTGCCCCACCTCGTTCACTGCAGCGGTGACAGTTTCTGTCTTGCTGCCCCACCTCGTTCACTGCAGCGGTGACAGTTTCTGTCTTGCTGCCCCACCTCGTTCACTGCAGCGGTGACAGTTTCTGTCTTGCTGCCCCACCTCGTTCACTGCAGCGGTGACAGTTTCTGTCTTGCTGCCCCACCTCGTTCACTGCAGCGGTGACAGTTTCTGTCTTGCTGCCCCACCTCGTTCACTGCAGCGGTGACAGTTTCTGTCTTGCTGCCCACCTCTGTCTTTCACTGCAGCGGTGACAGTTTCTGTCTTGCTGCCCCACCTCGTTCACTGCAGCGGTGACAGTTTCTGTCTTGCTGCCCCACCTCGTTCACTGCAGCGGTGACAGTTTCTGTCTTGCTGCCCCACCTCGTTCACTGCAGCGGTGACAGTTCTGTCTTGCTGCCCCACCTCGTTCACTGCAGCGGTGACAGTTTCTGTCTTGCTGCCCCACCTCGTTCACTGCAGCGGTGACAGTTTCTGTCTTGCTGCCCCACCTCGTTCACTGCAGCGGTGACAGTTTCTGTTCACTCTTGCTGCCCCACCTCGTTCACTGCAGCGGTGACAGTTCTGTCTTGCTGCCCCACCTCGTTCACTGCAGCGGTGACAGTTTCTGACAGTCTTGCTGCCCCACCTCGTTCACTGCAGCGGTGACAGTTTCTGTCTTGCTGCCCCACCTCACTGCAGCGGTGTTCGTTCACTGCAGCGGTGACAGTTTCTGTCTTGCTGCCCCACCTCGTTCACTGCAGCGGTGACAGTCTTCTGTCTTGCTGTCTGTCTTGCTGCCCCACCTCGTTCACTGCAGCGGTGACAGTTTCTGTCTTGCTGCCCCACCTCGTTCACTGCAGCGGTGACAGTTCTGTCTTGCTGCCCCACCTCGTTCACTGCAGCTGGTGACAGTTTCTGTCTTGCTGCCCCACCTCGTTCACTGCAGCGGTGACAGTGTCTGTCTTGCTGCCCCACCTCGTTCACTGCAGCGGGGACAGTTTCTGTCTTGCTGCCCCACCTCGTTCACTGCAGCGGTGACAGTTTCTGTCTTGCTGCCCCACCTCGTTCACTGCAGCGGGGACAGTTTCTGTCTTGCTGCCCCACCTCGTTCACTTCACTGCAGCGGGGACAGTTTCTGTCTTGCTGCCCCACCTCGTTCACTGCAGCGGTGACAGTTTCTGTCTTGCTGCCCCACCTCGTTCACTGCAGCGGGGACAGTTTCTGTCTTGCTGCCCACCTCGTTCACTGCAGCGGTGACAGTTTCTGTCTTGCTGCCCCACCTCGTTCACTGCAGCGGTGACAGTTTCTGTCTTGCTGCCCCACCTCGTTCACTGCAGCGGTGACAGTTTCTGTCTTGCTGCCCCACTGTCTTGCTGTTCACTGCAGCGGTGACAGTTTCTGTCTTGCTGCCCCACCTCGTTCACTGCAGCGGTGACAGTTTCTGTCTTGCTGCCCCACCTCGTTCACTGCAGCGGTGACAGTTTCTGTCTTGCTGCCCCACCTCGTTCACTGCAGCGGTGACAGTTTCTGTCTTGCTGCCCCACCTCGTTCACTGCAGCGGTGACAGTTTCTGTCTTGCTGCCCCACCTCGTCACTCACTGCAGCGGTGACAGTGACAGTTTCTGTCTTGCTGCCCCACCTCGTTCACTGCAGCGGTGACAGTTTCTGTCTTGCTGCCCCACCTCGTTCACTGCAGCGGTTTCTGTCTTGCTGCCCCACCTGTTCACTGCCGGTGACAGTTTCTGTCTTGCTCGTTCACTGCAGCGGTGACAGTTTCTGCAGCGGTCTTGCTGCCCCACCTCGTTCACTGCAGCGGTGACAGTTTCTGTCTTGCTGCCCCACCTCGTTCACTGCAGCGGTGACAGTTCTGTCTTGCTGCCCCACCTCGTTCACTGCAGCGGTGACAGTTTCTGTCTTGCTGCCCCACCTCGTTCACTGCAGCGGTGACAGTTTCTGTCTTGCTGCCCCACCTCGTTCACTGCAGCGGTGACAGTTTCTGTCTTGCTGCCCCACTGTCTCATTCACTGCAGCGGTGACAGTTTCTGTCTTGCTGCCCCACCTCGTTCACTGCAGCGGTGACAGTTTCTGTCTTGCTGCCCCACCTCGTTCACTGCAGCGGTGACAGTTTCTGTCTTGCTGCCCCACCTCGTTCACTGCAGCGGTGACAGTTCTGTCTTGCTGCCCCACCTCGTTCACTGCAGCGGTGACAGTTTCTGTCTTGCTGCCCCACCTCGTTCACTGCAGCGGTGACAGTTTCTGTCTTGCTGCCCCACCTCGTTCACTGCAGCGGTGACAGTTTCTGTCTTGCTGCCCCACCTCGTTCACTGCAGCGGTGACAGTTTCTGTCTTGCTGCCCCACCTCGTTCACTGCAGCGGTGACAGTTTCTGTCTTGCTGCCCCACCTCGTTCACTGCAGCGGTGACAGTTTCTGTCTTGCTGCCCCACCTCGTTCACTGCAGCGGTGACAGTTTCTGTCTTGCTGCCCCACCTGCTGTTCACTGCAGCGGTGACAGTTTCTGTCTTGCTGCCCCACCTCGTTCACTGCAGCGGTGACAGTTTCTGTCTTGCTGCCCCACCTGCTGCCCCACCTTCACTGCAGCGGTGACAGTTTCTGTCTTGCTGCCCCACCTCGTTCACTGCAGCGGTGACAGTTTCTGTCTTGCTGCCCCACCTCGTTCACTGCAGCGGTGACAGTTTCTGTCTTGCTGCCCCACCTCGTTCACTGCAGCGGTGACAGTTTCTGTCTTGCTGCCCCACCTCGTTCACTGCAGCGGTGACAGTTTCTGTCTTGCTGCCCCACCTCGTTCACTGCAGCGGTGACAGTTTCTGTCTTGCTGCCCCACCTCGTTCACTGCAGCGGTGACAGTTTCTGTCTTGCTGCTGCCCACCTCGTTCACTGCAGCGGTGACAGTTTCTGTCTTGCTGCCCCACCTCGTTCACTGCAGCGGTGACAGTTTCTGTCTTGCTGCCCCACCTCGTTCACTGCAGCGGTGACAGTTCTGTCTTGCTGCCCCACCTCGTTCACTGCAGCGGTGACAGTTTCTGTCTTGCTGCCCCAGTTTCTGTCTTGCTGCCCCACCTCGTTCACTGCAGCGGTGACAGTTTCTGTCTTGCTGCTGCGTTCACTGCAGCGGTGACAGTTTCTGTCTTGCTGCCCCACCTCGCTCACTGCAGCGGTGACAGTTTCTGTCTTGCTGCCCCACCTCTTGCTTCACTGCAGCGGTGACAGTTTCTGTCTTGCTGCCCCACCTCGTTCACTGCAGCGGTGACAGTTTCTGTCTTGCTGCTGCCCCACCTCGTTCACTGCAGCGGTGACAGTTTCTGTCTTGCTGCCCCACCTCGTTCACTGCAGCGGTGACAGTTTCTGTCTTGCTGCCCCACCTCGTTCACTGCAGCGGTGACAGTTTCTGTCTTGCTGCCCCACCTTTCTGTCTTGCTGCCCTGTCACCTCGTTCACTGCAGCGGTGACAGTTTCTGTCTTGCTGCCCCACCTCGTTCACTGCAGCGGTGACAGTTTCTGTCTTGCTGCCCCACCTCGTTCACTGCAGCGGTGACAGTTTCTGTCTTGCTGCCCCACCTCGTTCACTGCAGCGGTGACAGTTCTGTCTTGCTGCCCCACCTCGTTCACTGCAGCGGTGACAGTTTCTGTCTTGCTGCCCCACCTCGTTCACTGCAGCGGTGACAGTTTCTGTCTTGCTGCCCCACCTCGTCACTGCACTGCAGCTGGTGACAGTTTCTGTCTTGCTGCCCCACCTCGTTCACTGCAGCGGTGACAGTTTCTGTCTTGCTGCCCCACCTCGTCACTCACTGCAGCTTGCTGTGTTCACAGTTTCTGTCTTGCTGCCCCACCTCGTTCACTGCAGCGGTGACAGTTTCTGTCTTGCTGCCCCACCTCGTTCACTGCAGCGGTGACAGTTTCTGTCTTGCTGCCCCACCAGTTTCGTGCCCCACCTCACTGCTGCCCCACCTCGTTCACTGCAGCGGTGACAGTTTCTGTCTTGCTGCCCCACCTCGTTCACTGCAGCGGTGACAGTTTCTGTCTTGCTGCCCCACCTGCCCCACCGTTCACTGCAGCGGTGACAGTTTCTGTCTTGCTGCCCCACCTCGTTCACTGCAGCGGTGACAGTTTCTGTCTTGCTGCCCCACCTCGTTCACTGCAGCGGTGACAGTTTCTGTCTTGCTGCCCCACCTCGTTCACTGACAGTTTCTGTCTTGCTGGTTCACTGACAGTTTCTGTCTTGCTGCCCCACCTCGTTCACTGCAGCGGTGACAGTTTCTGTCTTGCTGCCCCACCTCGTTCACTGCAGCGGTGACAGTTTCTGTCTTGCTTTCTGTCTTGCTGCCCCACCTCGTTCACTGCAGCGGTGACAGTTTCTGTCTTGCTGCCCCACCTCGTTCACTGCAGCGGTGACAGCGGTGACAGTTTCTGTCTTGCTGCCCCACCTCGTTCACTGCAGCGGTGACAGTTCACTGCAGCGGTCTGTCTTGCTGCCCCACCTCGTTCACTGCAGCGGTGACAGTTTCTGTCTTGCTGCCCCACCTCACTGCAGCGGTCACTGCAGCGGTGACAGTTTCTGTCTTGCTGCCCCACCTCGTTCACTGCAGCGGTGACAGTTTCTGTCTTGCTGCCCCACCTCGTTCACTGCAGCGGTGACAGTTTCTGTCTTGCTGCCCCACCTCGTTCACTGCAGCGGTGACAGTTTCTGTCTTGCTGCCCCACCTCGTTCACTGCAGCGGTGACAGTTTCTGTCTTGCTGCCCCACCTCGTTCACTGCAGCGGTGACAGTTCTGTCTTGCTGCCCCACCTCGTTCACTGCAGCGGTGACAGTTTCTGTCTTGCTGCCCCACCTCGTTCACTGCAGCGGTGACAGTTTCTGTCTTGCTGCCCCACCTGCAGCGTTCACTGCAGCGGTGACAGTTCTGTCTTGCTGCCCCACCTCGTTCACTGCAGCGGTGACAGTTTCTGTCTTGCTGCCCCACCTCGTTCACTGCAGCGGTGACAGTTTCTGTCTTGCTGCCCCACCTCGTTCACTGCAGCGGTGACAGTTTCTGTCTTGCTGCCCCACCTCGTTCACTGCAGCGGTGACAGTTCTGTCTTGCTGCCCCACCTCGTTCACTGCAGCGGTGACAGTTTCTGTCTTGCTGCCCCACCTCGTTCACTGCAGCGGTGACAGTTTCTGTCTTGCTGCCCCACCTCGTTCACTGCAGCGGTGACAGTTCTGTCTTGCTGCCCCACCTCGTTCACTGCAGCGGTGACAGTTTCTGTCTTGCTGCCCCACCTCGTTCACTGCAGCGGTTTCTGACAGTTTCTGTCTTGCTGCCCCACCTCTGTCTTTCACTGCAGCGGTGACAGTTTCTGTCTTGCTGCCCCACCTCGTTCACTGCAGCGGTGACAGTTTCTGTCTTGCTGCCCCACCTCGTTCACTGCAGCGGTGACAGTTTCTGTCTTGCTGCCCCACCTCGTTCACTGCAGCGGTGACAGTTTCTGTCTTGCTGCCCCACCTCGTTCACTGCAGCGGGACAGTTTCTGTCTTGCTGCCCCACCTCGTGCTCACTGCAGCGGTGACAGTTTCTGTCTTGCTGCCCCACCTCGTTCACTGCAGCGGTGACAGTTTCTGTCTTGCTGCCCCACCTCGTTCACTGCAGCGGTGACAGTTTCTGTCTTGCTGCCCCACTGTCTGCTGCCCCACCTCGTTCACTGCAGCGGTGACAGTTCTGTCTTGCTGCCCCACCTGACAGTTTCACTGCAGCGGTGACAGTTTCTGTCTTGCTGCCCCACCTCGTTCACTGCAGCGGTGACAGTTTCTGTCTTGCTGCCCCACCTCGTTCACTGCAGCGGTGACAGTTTCTGTCTTGCTGCCCCACCTCGTTCACTGCAGCGGTGACAGTTTCTGTCTTGCTGCCCCACCTCGTTCACTGCAGCGGTGACAGTTTCTGTCTTGCTGCCCCACCTCGTTCACTGCAGCGGTGACAGTTTCTGTCTTGCTGCCCCACCTCGTTCACTGCAGCGGTGACAGTTTCTGTCTTGCTGCCCCACCTCTTGTTCACTGCAGCGGTGACAGTTTCTGTCTTGCTGCCCCACCTCGTTCACTGCAGCGGTGACAGTTTCTGTCTTGCTGCCCCACCTCGTTCACTGCAGCGGTGACAGTTTCTGTCTTGCTGCCCCACCTCGTTCACTGCAGCGGTGACAGTTTCTGTCTTGCTGCCCCACCTCGTTCACTGCAGCGGTGACAGTTTCTGTCTTGCTGCCCCACCTCGTTCACTGCAGAGGTGACAGTTTCTGTCTTGCTGCCCCACCTCTTGCTTCACTGCAGCGGTGACAGTTTCTGTCTTGCTGCCCCACCTCGTTCACTGCAGCGGTGACAGTTCTGTCTTGCTGCCCCACCTCGTTCACTGCAGCGGTGACAGTTTCTGTCTTGCTGCCCCACCTCGTTCACTGCAGCGGTGACAGTTTCTGTCTTGCTGCCCCACCTCGTTCACTGCAGCGGTGACAGTTTCTGTCTTGCTGCCCCACCTCGTTCACTGCAGCGGTGACAGTTCTGTCTTGCTGCCCCACCTCGTTCACTGCAGCGGTGACAGTTTCTGTCTTGCTGCCCCACTCGTTCACTCGTTCACTCACTGCAGCGGTGACAGTTTCTGTCTTGCTGCCCCACCTCGTTCACTGCAGCGGTGACAGTTTCTGTCTTGCTGCCCCACCTCGTTCACTGCAGCGGTGACAGTTTCTGTCTTGCTGCCCCACCTCGTTCACTGCAGCGGTGACAGTTTCTGTCTTGCTGCCCCACCTGTCTTGTTCACTGCAGCGGTGACAGTTTCTGTCTTGCTGCCCCACCTCGTTCACTGCAGCGGTGACAGTTTCTGTCTTGCTGCCCCACCTCGTTCACTGCAGCGGGGACAGTTTCTGTCTTGCTGCCCACCTCGTTCACTGCAGCGGTGACAGTTTCTGTCTTGCTGCCCCACCTCGTTCACTGCAGCGGTGACAGTTTCTGTCTTGCTGCCCCACCTCGTTCACTGCAGCGGTGACAGTTTCTGTCTTGCTGCCCACCTCACCCACAGTTTCTCGTTCACTGCAGCGGTGACAGTTTCTGTCTTGCTGCCCCACCTCGTTCACTGCAGCGGTGACAGTTTCTGTATTGCTGCCCCACCTCGTTCACTGCAGCGGTGACAGTTTCTGTCTTGCTGCCCCACCTCGTTCACTGCAGCGGTGACAGTTTCTGTCTTGCTGCCCCACCTCGTTCACTGCAGCGGTGACAGTTCTGTCTTGCTGCCCCACCTCGTTCACTGCAGAGGTGACAGTTTCTGTCTTGCTGCCCCACCTCGTTCACTGCAGCGGTGACAGTTTCTGTCTTGCTGCCCACCTCGTTCACTGCAGCGGTGACACTCTCCCAAGATCCCTGTTTGGCTTTGTATGTCTATTTTGTCTACCGAATAATACTTGTTGCCTATTTTCAATCTCCTCGACCATCGCCGTGATTCGTCTTCCGTCGCCGTGATCTCGTCTTCCGTCGCCGTGATCTCCTCTTCCGATGCCGTGATCTCCTCTTCCGATGCCGTGATCTCCTCTTCCGATGCCGTGATCTCCTCTTCCGATGCCGTGATCTCCTCTACCGATGACAGCCGTGATCTCCTCTACCGTCGCCGTGATCTCCTCTACCGTCGCCGTGATTTCCTCTTCCCGATGCCGTGATCTCCTCTTCCGATGCCGTGATCTCCTCTTCCGATGCCGTGATCTCCTCTTCCGATGCGCGTGATCTCCTCTTCCGATGCCGTGATCTCCTCTTCCGATGCCGTGATCTCCTCTACCGATGCCGTGATCTCTTCTACCGTCGCCGTGATCTCCTCTACCGTCGCCGTGATCTCCTCTACCTCTACCGTCCGTGATCTCCTCTACCGACGCCGTGATCTCCTCTTCCGTCGCCGTGATCTCGTCTTCCGTCGCCGTGATCTCCTCTTCCAGAAGTTTTCCCCTGTTTTAGTCCATGGCTATTCCTGACTAAACACTAATTTGTGATAGAATTCTATAAGGGGACATCGCTAATTGAAAGGCACGTTCAGCTGCCATACATTTTAAGATAATTTGAGATTTATAGATCACAGGTGAATAAGTTACAAATGGGCATCTTAGAACCTGCGTAGGTTTTTATGCTCAGTATCTTTTATGAATCGAACATAAGCACACCGTCGGAAATGATCTTACGTCTAAGTTCAAGTATAAATCTAAGGACGTTTTTAAATTAATTCCCAGATCATCAGCAAACATTAGACATTTGGCTAAAAGATTACTGTTGCTCTGCTGGAGTCACTAATATAGATAACTTTAACTTTAACTTTGACACCTTCTGGAAACAGAAGATGCTCTCGGAAAACCAAAGTTCCAAAGGCTGGGCCTAATATAGTGTATAAGTGGTCATGCAAGAAGTTTTGTAGTGATTCATATGTTGATGATGTAAAGCATATTTGCTGGTCTGTGGTGTGTAATGAGGAGCAACCAGACGCTGCTGGTCTGTGGTGTGTAATGAGGAGCAACCAGACGCTGCTGGTCTGTGTTGTGTAATGAGGAGCAACCAGACGCTGCTGGTCTGTGGTGTGTAATGAGGAGCAACCAGACGCTGCTGGTCTGTGGTGTGTAATGAGGAGCAACCAGACGCTGCTGGTCTGTGGTGTGTAATGAGGAGCAACCAGACGCTGCACTTGACACATTTATGAAACTACCTATTCCAGTTACTAATAAGCCAAGCACCCAATAAGACAATGGCTGTAAAGACTGTTAACCTCATAGTCCGACCAAACCCGTATGCGGTAGCGTAACTACAGCCTCAAGCTCATTAGCATAACGCAACGTTAGCGATTTCTAAAAATCGCAAATGAAATGAAATAAATATGCCTGTTCTCAAGCTTATCCTTTTCTTAACAATCCTGTCGTCTCAGATTTTCAAAATATGCTTTAGAACCAGAGAAAATCACTAATTTGTGTAAGAGTGGTGATAGCTAGCTTAGCATTAGCGTTAGCATTTAGCACGCAACATATTCACAAAAACCAGCCAAGGAATCAAATAAAATAATTTACCTTTGAAGAACTTCAGATGTTTCAATGAGGAGACTCTCAGTTACATAGCAGATGTCCAGTTTTTCCTGAAAGATTATTGTGTAGGACACATCGTTCCGTTTTGTTACTATGCATTTGGCTACCGAAACTAACCGAAAATTCAGTCACCTACATGTCGAACTTTTTCCGAATTAACTCCATAATATCGACTGAAACATGGAAAACGTTGTTTGAATCAATCCTGAAGGTGGTTTGTCATATTTCTCTCCATTGAAAGCACCGTCCTTGTAGCCTGGTTTGTTCTGAGATTTGAATGGAAAAATACCGGGACCTGTCTTTTGCGCACCGATTGCCACGCAGACACCAAGCGGGACACCTGGTAAATGTAGTCCCTTATGGTCAATCTTCCAATGATATCCCTACAAATACGTCACAATGCTGCAAAGACCTTGGGGAAACAAGAGAAAGAGTCCGTTCATTCCTGTCGCATTCACAGCCATATAAGGCGATCATGGAAAACGTAGCCTCAGAAATCCTGTGCATTTCCTGGTCGGTCATACATCTTGGTTTTGCCCGAAGCATTTGTTCTAAGGGACTCACAGTGAAAATCTTTGCATTTCTGGAAACGTAAGACTGTCTTCTTTCCAAAACTATCAATTCCAAGCATATTCGAGCATCTTTTCGTGACAAAATATTGCGCTTAAAACGGGCACGTCTTTTTATCCAAAAATGAAATACTGCCCCTAGAGTCTTAACAGGTTAAATCCTGTTAAATCCTGTTAAATCCTGTTAAATCCTGTTAAATCCTGTTAAATCCTCAGTGGAATGATGAGGAAATGAAACATTTTATGGTTGAGGGGGAGGAGGCAAAAGGTATGGCAATTAAGTCTGTCAGCCCAATTGATTAGTAAACGTACTGCAAATTAAGAAATCATGTGACTAAACTAAATATGAATAACATAATAATAATTAATAAACTACACTGTAAAGCAAATATAAATGATAAAGAATGAAAGTAAAAAGCTTTGGGTTAAAGTTAAATGACCTTTAAAAAAAAAAAGCCAACTAGAATTCTTCATTTATTGGATCAGAATCAGCTCATTCATCACAAAGCCCACTAATATTGCAAACTACTTTAATGACTTTTTCATTGGCAAGATAAGCAAACTTAGGGATGACATGCCAGCAACAAACGCCGACACTACACATCCAAGTATATCGGATCAAATTATGAAAGACAACAATTGTACTTTTGAATTCCGTAAAGTCAGTGTGGAAGTGACGGAAAAAAAAGTATTGTTATCTATCAACAATGACAAGCCACCAGGCAATGACAGGACAATCTGAATGGAAAAAATACTGAGGATAATAGCAGATATTACATATGCTTCAATTTAATCCTAGTAGAAAGTGTGTCAGGCCTGGAGGGAAGCTAAAGTCATCCCGCTACCCAAGAATAGTAAAGCCCCCTCTCACTGGCTCAAATAGCAAACCAATCAGCATGTTACCAACCCTTAGTAAACTTCTGGAAACAATTGTATTTGACCAGAAACAATGTTAGTTTATAGTAAACAAGTAGACAACAGACTTTCAGCACGCTTATAGGGAAGGACACTCAACAAGCACAGCACTTACACTAATGACTGATGATTGGCTGAGGAAAATTGCTGAAAACAAATGCTTGTGGGGGCTGTCTTGTTAGACTTTAGTGCAGCTTTTGACATTATTGATCATAGTCTGCTGCTGGAAAAACATGTGTGTTATGTCTTCACAACCCCTGCTATAATGTGGATAAACAGTTACTTGTCTAACAGAACACAGAGGGTCTTCTTTAATGGAAGCTTCTCAAATATAATCCTGTTAGAATCAGGAATTCCCCGGGGTAGCTGTTTAGGCCCCTTGCTTTTTTCAAATATAACTAACGACATGCCACTGACTTTGAGTGAAACCAGAGTGTCTATGTATACGGATGACTCAACACGATACCCGTCAGCTACTACAGCGACTGAAATGACTGCAACGCTCAACAAAGAGCTGCAGTTAGTTTCAGAGTGGGTGGCAAGGAATAAGTTAGCCCTAAATATTTCCAGTGTGTTTTGGCAGCCCTTAACTTCTTATGGGCAGGTAGGAAGGTAGCTTCCCACCGGGCCAACATCCGGTGAAATTGCAGAGCGCGAAATTCAAACTACAGTATTATAAATATTAAACTTTCATAAAATCACAAGTGTAATACAGCAAAATAAAACTTAACGTCTTGTTAATCCAGCCGCTGTGTCAGATATCATAAAGGCATTATGGCGAAAGCAAACCATGCGATTATCTGAGGACAGCGCCCCGCATACAAACACATGAAAGTCAGAAATAGCGATATAAAAAATGCCTTACCTTTGATGATCTTCTTCTGTTGGCACTCCAAAAGGTCCCAGTTACATCACAAATGGTCATTTTGTTCGAAAATGTCCTTCTTTATATCGATAAAAACTCAGTTTAGCTGGCGAGCTTCAGTCAATAATCCACCCAGTTTCCCTCCATCAAACTTCATACAAAATGAATCCCAAAAGCTACTAATAAACTTTTCCAAACAAGTCAAACAAAATGTATAATCAAATCTTAGGTACCCTAATACATAAATAAATGATACAATTTAAGACGGAGAATCGTTATTGTCTTTACCGGAGAAAAATACCAAAGAACTCGCTCTCTTCACACTCTTGGAAACGCTACAGCCAAAATGGGAGCCATTAAGAAAAACTACAATTTCTGGCTCGTTTTTCCAAAATCCAACCTGAACCTCTGTCTAAAGACTGTTGACATCTAGTGGAACTGTAATCTGGGAGGACATGGCTTTATAATAAAAGTGATAGCCATTGAAAATAGTGGTAGGTCATATCAGTTCTGTTACACTGCTATGCTTTATCTTGGCCAGGTCGCAGTTGCAAATGAGAACTTTTTCTCAACTAGCCTACCTAGTTAAATAAAGGTGAAATAAAATTTAAAAAAAATTATACTCAAGACATAATTTTAACAGTTTTAGAAACTTTAGAGTGTTTTCTATCCAAATTCACCAATTAAATGCATATCCTAGCTTCTGGACCTGAGTAACGGGCAGTTTTTCATCTGGACGTCAAAATACCGCCCCCTACCCAAGAGAGGATAATAGTTGATTCTAAGATATGTATTTGATCATGTATATGTTTTTGCTGTTTGTTCCTTGTTATAGAGCCCACAGATTGTAGAAGGGGTTTATCTATACATCTCCATCTTGGATAGAAACCTCTTTGTGTTGTTGTTTGTTTTTCCAATTTTCCCAGAAGTGGTTAGAGTCTATGTATTCTACAATTACATTGAGCTGATTCTGACATGCTGTTCCTTCTTTTTCCGTAGTGTATTTCTGTATTGTTTTAGTGATTCACTATAGTGAAGGCGTAGACTCAGGTTTTCCGGGTCTCTATGTTTTTGGTTGGACAGGTTTTTCCAATTTCTTTCTTAGGTTTTTGCATTCTTCATCAAACCATTTGTCATTTTTGCTCATTTACTTTTCTGTTTGAAATCTTTAGATTTGATAAGGAAGCTGAGAGGTCAAATATACATTCAAGATTTTCTACTGGCAAATTTACACCTTCACTATTATAGTGGAACGTTTTGTTCAGGAAGTTGTCTAAAAGGGATTGAATTTGTTGTTGCCTAATTGTTTTTTGGTAGGTTTCCACACTACATTCCTTCCATCTATAGCATTTCTTATTCATTTATTTTGGCTTTGGTGCCTCATGATTGAGTATTGCTCTGTTCAAGTAGACTGTGATTTTGCTGTGATCTGATAGGGGTGTCAGTGGACTGACTGTGTGAACGCTCTGAGAGACTCTGGGTTGAGGTCAGTGATAAAGTAGTCTACAGGAGTCTACAGTACTCCTGCCAAGAGATGAGCTATAGGTGCACCTACCGTAGGAGTCCCCTCAAAGCCTACCATTGACTATGTACATACCCAGCGTATGGGGGAGGGAATTCTGTCACCTCCAGGCAGTTGTTTGTCCTCCTTTGTGCTGAGGGTGTGAGGTTCTTGTTTTATGACCTCATGCCTTGGATATTCCAGGATGATATAGTGAAGACTTTGTGTTCCATAAAGTGTCCAATGTTGTTGGCCGTGTGGTTTGGCCTCAGGCCAGTAAGTGTGAGCAGAGCCTGCTGAGCATCTGGTACATCCCATTGGCTTGGGCTAGTGTAAGAGTGGGGGTTTGGACTGTTTGCCTGCTCACAGCCTGGGCGTATGTGTGACTTCCATGTTTAAGCCCCCTTTACGGGAGTGGGGGGCATGGGTTGGGCAGGAGGGGTATAGGTCTGATCTGAGGGGGCCTAAATGGGGTGTGGGCATGGTTGACTTCGTGGGGTGTTGATTGGTGGGGGTGGGAGTGTGGATGTGGCTGGTGGTGTTGTGGTGCGGATGTAGGTCCTCTCGGCGTGGGTCCTCTATGGGTGGAGGGGGGGGGGTTCTCGCTGGTCTGGGTGGGGTGCCTATTGACCTGTTATTCTTGTGTGAAGTGTTGAGGCTGCGTTTGTGACTGCATTTGAGGCTGTTCTCTCTCTCACTTTCTCTCTCTTTCCACCTCTCCTTGTCTCTCTATAACCTTTCTCTCTCCCCACCTCTCTCTGTTTCTATCTCCATCTTTCTCTCTCTCCACCTCTCTCTGTTTCTATCTCCATCTTTCTCTCTCTTCATCTCTCTCTGTTTCTATCTCCATCTTTCTCTCTCTCCACCTCTCTCTGTTTCTATCTCCATCTTTCTTTCTCTCCAACTCTCTCTGTTTCTATCTCCATCTTTCTCTTTATCTCAATCTTGATATATTTTTCTCTCCCATAGGAAGCCTCTTTGTTGTGAATGGGGCCCATCCAATAAACAGAGAGACTCTAAAGAGGAAACGTACAACACTGAATGAGGTAAAAAAAAAAAAAGCACTCAAATTATCTTCAACACAACTCTTCAAGACACAAAAAATGAACTGGACGAGGTTCGCTCAGTTTCTGACTGCTTTCTTCTGTTTCGTGTCTACTTTGAACACGATCCTGCTGAACCAAAATGTTAACTGTTATGAGGAAAATCCATCAGCTTACTGTATCTTCATATTAAAAGACACTTGTAAAATATATCATTCTATAAGCCTGTAACAAATATCCACATCAGTTTTTTGTTCAAAAACAAATGTTTTTTTTAAAAAGGCAAATACACTGCAGATAGTGCTTGTGTCCCAAATGCCACTCTATTCCCTATCTAGTGCACCACTTTTGTAAATGTAACCTGGTTCCAATAGGACTCTGGTCAAAAGTAGTGCACTATATAGGGAATAGAGTGGCGTTTAGGAAGAGGATATGATGTCAAACCAGGACAAACGGCTTATAGTTTAAACTTTGATTTGTGAATGTTAAAACTGACAGACATGGTTGAGCGAACTTCTTTCTCTCTCTCGTTTTGTTTTCCCATGAAATGCAATTTTTATAGGTTTGTTTCTACGTGATCCACCCATCTGATGGAACTATATGGATAAGACATTAAAAGTGCAATCTGCAATTTTTCCTCAAAAGGTGGCAAAGTTACTGCTTTATTGTTCTTTAAACTGCGAATTGTCCCTTTATGCCAATGTTGAGTCATAACCATGTGGTTTTCAACGGGAAAATATGACATGAAACACATATAAATATATATATAAACATTTAGTTTAATATCAAGTTGATAATGTGAATGTACAGAATACGTGTTCACAGTGACAAGACAGAAACTGAGAAGCCCTCAGGACTAAAACAACAAAAATAACATTTAATAACTGAACATATATAGCTCATAACAACTTCTACCTAGTGAGTCTTGCAAACGTTCATGTTCACAATAACATCGCACCACACTCAATGGTCAATGAAAATGTATCAGAAAACAGAAATGGCCTATTTTATTTATTTAACCTTTATTTAGACAGGGAGTCAAAGCTGAGACCAAGGTGTCTTTATTTAGACAGGAGTCAATGCTGAGACCAAGGTGTCTTTATTTAGACAGGGAGTCAATGCTGAGACCAAGGTGTCTTTATTTAGACAGGGAGTCAAAATTGAGACCAAGGTGTCTTTATTTAGACAGGGAGTCAATGCTGAGACCAAGGTGTCTTTATTTAGACAGGGAGTCAATGCTGAGACCAAGGTGTCTTTATTTAGACAGGGAGTCAATGCTGAGACCAAGGTGTCTTTATTTAGACAGAGAGTCAATGCTGAGACCAAGGTGTCTTTATTTAGACAGGGAGTCAATACTGAGACCAAGGTGTCTTTATTTAGACAGGGAGTCAATGCTGAGACCAAGGTGTCTTTATTTAGACAGGGAGTCAATGCTGAGACCAAGGTCTCTTTACATTTACATTTACATTTAAGTCATTTAGCAGACGCTCTTATCCAGAGCGACTTACAAATTGGTGCATTCACCTTATGACCTCCAGTGGAACAGTAGTGCATCTAAATCTTTTCAGGGGAGGGGGTGAGAGGGATTACTTTATCCTATCCTAGGTATTCCTTAAAGAGGTGGGGTTTCAGGTGTCTCCGGAAGGTGGTGATTGACTCCGCTGTCCTGGCGTCGTGAGGGAGTTTGTTCCACCATTGGGGGGCCAGAGCAGCGAACAGTTTTGACTGGGCTGAGCGGGAACTGTACTTCCTCAGTGGTAGGGAGGCGAGCAGGCCAGAGGTGGATGAACGCAGTGCCCTTGTTTGGGTGTAGGGCCTGATCAGAGCCTGGAGGTACTGAGGTGCCGTTCCCCTCACAGCTCCGTAGGCAAGCACCATGGTCTTGTAGCGGATGCGAGCTTCAACTGGAAGCCAGTGGAGGGAGCGGAGGAGCGGGGTGACGTGAGAGAACTTGGGAAGGTTGAACACCAGACGGGCTGCGGCGTTCTGGATGAGTTGTAGGGGTTTAATGGCACAGGCAGGGAGCCCAGCCAACAGCGAGTTGCAGTAATCCAGACGGGAGATGACAAGTGCCTGGATTAGGACCTGCGCCGCTTCCTGTGTGAGGCAGGGTCGTACTCTGCGGATGTTGTAGAGCATGAACCTACAGGAACGGGCCACCGCCTTGATGTTAGTTGAGAACGACAGGGTGTTGTCCAGGATCACGCCAAGGTTCTTAGCGCTCTGGGAGGAGGACACAATGGAGTTGTCAACCGTGATGGCGAGATCATGGAACGGGCAGTCCTTCCCCGGGAGGAAGAGCAGCTCCGTCTTGCCGAGGTTCAGCTTGAGGTGGTGATCCGTCATCCACACGGATATGTCTGCCAGACATGCAGAGAAGCGATTCGCCACCTGGTCATCAGAAGGGGGAAAGGAGAAGATGAATTGTGTGTCGTCTGCATAGCAATGATAGGAGAGACCATGTGAGGTTATGACAGAGCCAAGTGACTTGGTGTATAGCGAGAATAGGAGAGGGCCTAGAACAGAGCCCTGGGGGACACCAGTGGTGAGAGCACGTGGTGTGGAGACGGATTCTCGCCACGCCACCTGGTAGGAGCGACCTGTCAGGTAGGACGCAACCCAAGCGTGGGCCGCGCCGGAGATGCCCAACTCGGAGAGGGTGGAGAGGAGGATCTGATGGTTCACAGTATCGAAGGCAGCCGATAGGTCTAGAAGGATGAGAGCAGAGGAGAGAGAGTTAGCTTTAGCAGTGCGGAGCGCCTCCGTGATACAGAGAAGAGCAGTCTCAGTTGAATGACTAGTCTTGAAACCTGACTGATTTGGATCAAGAAGGTCATTCTGAGAGAGATAGCGGGAGAGCTGGCCAAGGACGGCACGTTCAAGAGTTTTGAGAGAAAAGAAAGAAGGGATACTGGTCTGTAGTTGTTGACATCGGAGGGATCGAGTGTAGGTTTTTTCAGAAGGGGTGCAACTCTCGCTCTCTTGAAGACGGAAGGGACGTAGCCAGCGGTCAGGGATGAGTTGATGAGCGAGGTGAGGTAAGGGAGGAGGTCTCCGGAAATGGTCTGGAGAAGAGAGGAGGGGATAGGGTCAAGCGGGCAGGTTGTAGGGCGGCCGGCCGTCACAAGACGCGAGATTTCATCTGGAGAGAGAGGGGAGAAAGAGGTCAGAGCACAGGGTAGGGCAGTGTGAGCAGAACCAGCGGTGTCGTTTGACTTAGCAAACGAGGATCGGATGTCGTCGACCTTCTTTTCAAAATGGTTGACGAAGTCATCTGCAGAGAGGGAGGAGGGGGGAGGGGGAGGAGGATTCAGGAGGGAGGAGAAGGTTGCAAAGAGCTTCCTAGGGTTAGAGGCAGATGCTTGGAATTTAGAGTGGTAGAAAGTGGCTTTAGCAGCAGAGAGAGAAGAGGAAAATGTAGAGAGGAGGGAGTGAAAGGATGTCAGGTCCGCAGGGAGGCGAGTTTTCCTCCATTTCCGCTCGGCTGCCCGGAGCCCTGTTCTGTGAGCTCGCAATGAGTCGTCGAGCCACGGAGCGGGAGGGGAGGACCGAGCCGGCCTGGAGGATAGGGGACATAGAGAGTCAAAGGATGCAGAAAGGGAGGAGAGGAGGGTTGAGGAGGCAGAATCAGGAGATAGGTTGGAGAAGGTTTGAGCAGAGGGAAGAGATGATAGGATGGAAGAGGAGAGAGTAGCGGGGGGAGAGAGAGCGAAGGTTGGGACGGCGCGATACCATCCGAGTAGGGGCAGTGTGGGAAGTGTTGGATGAGAGCGAGAGGGAAAAGGATACAAGGTAGTGGTCGGAGACTTGGAGGGGAGTTGCAACGAGGTTAGTGGAAGAACAGCATCTAGTAAAGATGAGGTCGAGCGTATTTCCTGCCTTGTGAGTAGGGGGAAGGTGAGAGGGTGAGGTCAAAAGAGGAGAGGAGTGGAAAGAAGGAGGCAGAGAGGAATGAGTCAAAGGTAGGCGTGGGGAGGTTAAAGTCGCCCAGAACTGTGAGAGGTGAGCCGTCCTCAGGAAAGGAGCTTATCAAGGCATCAAGCTCATTGATGAACTCTCCGAGGGAACCTGGAGGGCGATAAATGATAAGGATGTTAAGCTTGAAAGGGCTGGTAACTGTGACAGCATGGAATTCAAAGGAGGCGATAGACAGATGGGTAAGGGGAGAAAGAGAGAATGACCACTTGGGAGAGATGAGGATCCCGGTGCCACCACCCCGCTGACCAGAAGCTCTCGGGGTGTGCGAGAACACGTGGGCAGACGAAGAGAGAGCAGTAGGAGTAGCAGTGTTGTCTGTGGTGATCCATGTTTCCGTCAGTGCCAAGAAGTCGAGGGACTGGAGGGAGACATAGGCGGAGATGAACTCTGCCTTGTTGGCCGCAGATCGGCAGTTCCAGAGGCTACCGGAGACCTGGAACTCCACGTGGGTCGTGGGCGCGCTGGGACCACCAGATTAGGTGGCCGCGGCCACGCGGTGTGGAGCGTTTGTATGGTCTGTGCAGAGAGGAGAGAACAGGGATAGACAGACACATAGTTGACAGGCTACACAAGAGGCTACGCTAATGCAAAGGAGATTGGAATGACAAGTGGACTACACGTCACGAGTGTTCAGAGAGTTAAGCTTACGTAGCAAGAATCTTATTGACTAAAATGATTAAAATGATACAGTACTGCTGAAGTAGGCTAGCTGGCAGAGGCTGCGTTGTTGACTAAGTAGGCTAGTTGGCATTGGCTGCGTTGTTGACACTACACTAATCAAGTCGTTCCGTTGAGTGTAATAGTTTCTACTGTGCTGCTATTCGGGGCTAGCTGGCTAGCTAGCAGTGTTGATTACGTTACGTTGCGTTAAAAGAACGACAATAGCTGGCTAACTAACCTAGGAAATCGCTCTAGGCTACACAATTATCTTTGATACAAAGACGGCTGTGTAGCTAGCTATGTAGCTAGCTACGATCAAACAAATCAAGCCGTTGTACTGTAATGAAATGAAATGAAAAATGTGATACTACCTGTGGAGCGAAGCGAAATGCGACCGGATTGTTGAGTGCAGAAGTTCTGTTCGGTAGACGTTGGCTAGCTGTTGGCTAGCTAGCAGAGTCTCCTATGTTAAGGACGACATCTTTATTTAGACAGAGAGTCAATGCTGAGACAAGGTTTATTGTTTTACAGATGAGTCCTGTATAGCACCACAATACACATCAAAATACAGTAAATACATAAAAATATGCGTTATTATACACAACCAACAAAACACATTATTATACACAACCAACAAAACACATTATTATACACAACAAACTGAAGAAAAGCAAAAACCAATCATAAAAAACCGACCATCTGAAATACCATAGAGGGTTCCCTAACAACCATCTGAAATACCATAGAGGGTTCCCTAACAACCATCTGAAATACAATAGAGGGTTCCCTAACAACCATCTGAAATACCATAGAGGGTTCCCCAATAACCGTCTGAAATACCATAGAGGGTTCCCTAACAACCGTCTGAAATACCATAGAGGGTTCCCTAACAACCATCTGAAATACCATAGAGGGTTCCCTAACAACCATCTGAAATACCATAGAGGGTTCCCTAACAACCATCTGAAATACCATAGAGGGTTCCCCAATAACCGTCTGAAATACAATAGAGGGTTCCCTAACAACCTTCTGAAATACCATAGAGGGTTCCCTAATAACCGTCTGAAATACCATAGAGGGTTCCCTAACAACCTTCTGAAATACCATAGAGGGTTCCCTAATAACCGTCTGAAATACCATAGAGGGTTCCCTAACAACCGTCTGAAATGCCATAGAGGGTCACCTAACAACCGTCTGAAATACCATAGAGGGTTCCCTAACAACCTTCTGAAATACCATTGAGGGTTCCCTAATAACCGTCTGAAATACCATAGAGGGTTCCCTAACAACCGTCTGAAATGCCATTGAGGGTTCCCTAACAACCGTCTGAAATGCCATTGAGGGTTCCCTAACAACTGTCTGAAATGCCATAGAGGGTTCCCTAACATCCATCTGAAATACCATAGAGGGTTCCCTAACAACCGTCTGAAATGCCATTGAGGGTTCCCTAACATCCGTCTGAAATGCCATTGAGGGTTCCCTAACAACCGTCTTCAATGCCCCACAGGCAACAATAAATCCAATTCTAAAGTGTATTAGAGATCATTTGACATGTAACGTGCAAAAAACTATAAGCAGATCTACCTCACTAAGTAGAGATGGAAGGGATTTACAGAGTTAGCGGTGTCTGATACCGGATCTGGTATCTCCCACGTCTTATGTTGACAATGAAGTAAGGTACGGCAGAAGTTAAGAGAAAAAATAAGTTGTTTTTAATTGTCACACACCGGATAGGTGTAGTAAAATCCCGTCTTCAATTTTATCAATTATTTACTTTAAAAAATACCTAAAGTTGTATTACAAAAGTAGTTTGAAATGGTTTGGCAAAGTTTACAGGTAACTTTTGAGATATTTTGTAATCACGTTGCGCAAGTTGGAACCAGTGTTTTTCTGGATCAAACGCGCCAAATAAATTTACCTTTTGGATAAATATGGACGGAATTAATCGAACAAAAGGACCATTTGTGATGTTTATGGGACATATTGGAGTGCCAACAAAAGAAGCTGGTCAAAGGTAAGGCATGATTTATATTTTTATTTCTACGTTTTGTGTCGCGCCTGCAGGGTTGAAATGTATTTTGTTTATGGAGGTGCTACCCTCAGATAATAGCATCGTTTGCTTTCGCCGAAAAGCCTTTTTGAAATCTGACATGTTGGCTGGATTCACAACACGTGTATCTCTAATTTGGTATCTTACATGTGTGATTTCATGAAAATTAGATTTTTATAGGAATTTATTTGAATTTGGCGCTCTGCATTTTCTCTGGCTTTTGGCCAAGTGGGACGCTACCGTCCCACATATCCCAGCGAGGTTAAGCAAATTAGGGATCAGTGCCTTGCTCAAGGGCAAATTAGGGATCAGTGCCTTGCTCAAGGGCAGATGTTTCAATGTTGCACTAAATGGTAAGGGAATGGTGATATGTTATGATATATGGTGCTAGCAACGTTTGCAGTATAATATGGATTTTTAGAAATATAATTTGAAAACAAAAGCAAACATTCTCATTGTGGAAACATAGAGCTCTCTACTGGAGTTAGCGCGGAGAGACGCCCCGGCGGAGAGACGCCCTGGCGCGGAGACGCCCCAGCATGCAATACTGTAAATGACAATAACATTGATTCAAAACAGAGATGTACATCAAACCACAACATTGAAAGATATAACGTTGTTGCCTTACACAAAGTTGAAATTTTTTTTTTTTCAATGAAATACAAAAACCCTTCAGGTGCTCACATATCATATAGTTAGGTACACACTGCTATGATGATACAGTACGCACTACTATGAAGATACACAGGGTTAAAGGTTACAGGTTATAGGACACACTACTATGAAGCTATACAGGGTTACAGGTTACAGTGCTGTAGACACATGTTGTCACTTCCATCAGTTCCCTGAGTGGGGTGTGGAGGGATGGGCTTAGCCTCCTAGGTAGAGTTGATGGGCTCAGTCTCCTAGGTAGAGTGGAGGGATGGGCTTAGCCTCCTAGGTAGAGTTGATGGGCTTAGCCTCCTAGGTAGAGTTGATGGGCTTAGCCTCCTAGGTGGAGTGGATGGGCTCAGTCTCCTAGGTAGAGTGGATGGGCTCAGTCTCCTAGGTAGAGTGGAGGGATGGGCTTAGTCTCCTAGGTAGAGTGGATGGGCTCAGTCTCCTAGGTAGAGTGGATGGGCTTAGCTTCCTAGGTAGAGTGGATGAGCTTAGCCTCCTAGGTAGAGTGAAGGGATGGGCTTAGTCTCCTAGGTAGGGTGGATGGGCTTAGCCTCCTAGGTAGGGTGGATGGGCTTAGTCTCCTAGGTAGAGTTGATGGGCTCAGTCTCCTAGGTAGAGTGGATGGGCTCAGTCTCCTAGGTAGAGTGGATGGGCTTAGCCTCCTAGGTAGAGTGGATGGGCTTAGTCTCCTAGATAGAGTGGATGGGCTCAGTCTCCTAGGTAGAGTGGATGGTATCAGTCTCCTAGGTAGAGTGGATGGGCTCAGCCTCCTAGGTAGAGTGGATGGGCTTAGCCTCCTAGGTAGAGTGGATGTGCTGAGTCTCCTAGGTAGAGTGGATGGGCTCAGTCTCCTAGGTAGAGTGGATGGTATCAGTCTCCTAGGTAGAGTGGATGGGCTCAGCCTCCTAGGTAGAGTGGATGGGCTTAGCCTCCTAGGTAGAGTGGATGTGCTGAGTCTCCTAGGTAGAGTGGATGGGCTCAGTCTCCTAGGTAGAGTGGATGGGCTTAGTCTCCTAGGTAGAGTGGATGTGCTGAGTCTCCTAGGAAGATGTGGATGGGCTCAGTCTCCTAGGTAGAGTGGATGGGCTCAGTCTCCTAGGTAGAGTGGAGGAATGGGCTCAGTCTCCTAGGTAGAGATTATGGGCTCAGTCTCCTAGGTAGAGTTGATGGGCTCAGTCTCCTAGGTAGAGTGAAGGGATGGGCTCAGTCTCCTAAGTAGAGTGGAGGTATGGGCTCAGTCTCCTAGGTAGAGTGGATAGACTCAGTCTCCTAGGTAGAGTGAATAGACTCAGTCTCCTAGGTAGAGTGAATAGACTCAGTCTCCTAGGTAGAGTGGAGGGATGGGCTCAGTTTCCTAGGTAGGAGTGGATGGTCTCAGTCTCCTAATGCCCAGCATTATGGTTGTAATGGTGTTGGTGGCTGCATTTTTCTCAGCCAATGTAGAGTGGATGGGCTCAATTTCCTGGTAGATGGGATCCGCCTGTTGTTGTATAGGATTTCCAAGTGTGGGATGTTTCCCCTGCTGCTCCACTGTGGGGGACTGGGAGGTCGAGAGCTAGGAGGGGGTCGACTAGGATGGGGACTGGGATGGGGACTGGGAGGACGAGAGCTAGGAGGGGGTCGACTAGGATGGGGACTGGGATTGGGACTGGGAGGACGAGAGCTGGGAGGGGGTCGACTAGGATGGGGAATGGGAGGACGAGAGCTAGGAGGGGGTCGACTGGGATGGGGACTGGGAGGAGGAGAGCTAGGAGGGTGTCGACTGGGATGGGGACTGGGAGGACGAGAGCTAGGAGGGGGTCGACTGGGATGGGGACTGGGAGGACGAGAGCTAGGAGGGGGTCGACTGGGATGGGGACTGGGAGGAGGAGAGCTAGGAGGGGGTCGACTGGGATGGGGACTGGGAGGAGGAGAGCTAGGAGGGGGTCGACTGCGATGGGGACTGGGAGGAGGAGAGCTAGGAAGGGGTCGACTGGGATGGGGACTAGGAGGACAAGAGCTAGGAGGGCGTCGACCGGGATGGGGACTGGGAGGACGAGAGCTAGGAGGAGGTCGACTGGGATGGGGACTGGGAGGAGGAGAGCTAGGAGGGGGTCGACTGGGATGGGGACTGGGAGGAGGAGAGCTAGGAGGGGGTCTACTGAGATGGGATCTGGGAGTGGGACTAATAGGAGGGGCTCTTCTGGGGCTGGGAGGATGAGAAGCTGGGGGTGGGACTAACAGGAGGGGGGTCTTCTAGGTCTGAATATGGAAGGAGGAGGTCTCCTCTGAACCACTCTCTGAGCACTGGGTCCCAGGAGGAGGAGGTCTCTTCAGAACCACTCTCTGAGCACTGGGTCCCAGGATGAGAAGGTCTCCTCAGAACCACTATCTGAGCACTGGTTCCCAGGAGGAGGAGGTCTCCTCAGAACCACTATCTGAGCACTGGGTCCCAGTAGGACGAGGTCTCCTCAGAACCACTATCTGAGCACTGGGTTCCAGGAGGAGTAGGGTGCTCAACTCCTGTTCGCTGTGGTCCACCACTGGTACCCCGTTCACCTCCACCAATCTAGAGGAGATGCAAACACACACAGGTTAAGCCTTATACACAGATAGTACACAAACACTCCTTCTGTATCTAGTTTATTACAGTATTACAATTTACCATCTGACCTGACAACCTGTAACCACAATCACCTGACTCACCTTCTCTGCTGGCAGCAGTGCCTAAACATGGTCATTTAAGTCGTGGTTGAGACAGTTCTTTTTAGTTTTGGTCGGGACATGTTTTTAGTCATGATTCTGGACAGGTTTTTAGTCATGGTTGGGACAGGTTGTTAGTCATGGTCAGGACAGGTTGTTAGTCATGGTCAGGACAGGTTGTTAGTCATGGTCAGGACAGGTTGTTAGTCATGACAGGTTGTTAGTCATGGTCAGGACAGGTTGTTAGTCATGGTCAGGACAGGTTGTTAGTCATGGTCAGGACATGTTGTTAGTCATGGTCAGGACAGGTTGTTAGTCATGGTCAGGACAGGTTTTTAGTCATGGTCAGGACAGGTTGTTAGACATGGTCAGGACAGGTTTTTAGTCATGGTCAGGACAGGTTGTTAGTCATGGTCAGGACAGGTTTATAATCATGGTCAGGACAGGTTGTTAGTCATGGTCAGGACAGGTTGTTAGTCATGGTCGGGACAGGTTGTTAGTCATGGTCAGGACAGGTTGTTAGTCATGGTCAGGACAGGTTGTTAGTCATGCTCAGGACAGGTTTATAGTCATGACATGTTGTTAGTCATGGTCAGGACAGGTTGTTAGTCATGGTCAGGACAGGTTGTTAGTCATGGTCGGGACAGGTTGTTAGTCATGGTCAGGACAGGTTGTTAGTCATGCTCAGGACAGGTTTATAGTCATGACATGTTTTTAATCATGGTCAGGACAGGTTGTTAGTCATGGTCAGGACAGGTTGTTAGTTATGGTCAGGACAGGTTGTTAGTCATGGTCAGGACAGGTTGTTAGTCATGGTCAGGACAGGCTGTTAGTCATGGTAAGGACAGGTTGTTAGTCATGGTCAGGACAGGTTGTTAGTCATGACAGGTTGTTAGTCATGGTCAGGACAGGTTGTTAGTCATGACAGGTTGTTAGTCATGGTCAGGACAGGTTGTTAGTCATGACAGGTTGTTAGTCATGGTCAGGACAGGTTGTTAGTCATGACAGGTTGTTAGTCATGGTCAGGACAGGTTGTTAGTCATGACAGGTTGTTAGTCATGGTCATGACAGGTTGTTAGTCATGGTCAGGACAGGTTGTTAGTTATGGTCAGGACAGGTTGTTAGTCATGGTCAGGACAGGTTGTTAGTCATGACAGGTTGTTAGTCATGGTCAGGACAGGTTGTTAGTCATGGTCAGGACAGGTTGTTAGTCATGGTCAGGACAGGTTGTTAGTCATGGTCAGGACAGGTTGTTAGTTATGGTCAGGACAGGTTGTTAGTCATGGTCAGGACAGGTTGTTAGTTATGGTCAGGACAGGTTGTTAGTCATGGTCAGGACAGGTTGTTAGTCATGGTCAGGACAGGTTGTTAGTTATGGTCAGGACAGGTTGTTAGTCATGGTCGGGACAGGTTGTTAGTCATGGTCAGGACAGGTTGTTAGTCATAGTCAGGACAGGTTGTTAGTCATGCTCAGGACAGGTTTATAGTCATGACATGTTTTTAATCATGGTCAGGACAGGTTGTTAGTCATGGTCAGGACAGGTTGTTAGTCATGGTCAGGACAGGTTGTTAGTCATGGTCAGGACAGGTTGTTAGTCATGGTCAGGACAGGTTGTTAGTCATGGTCAGGACAGGTTGTTAGTCATGACAGGTTGTTAGTCATGGTCAGGACAGGTTGTTAGTCATGACAGGTTGTTAGTCATGGTCAGGACAGGTTGTTAGTCATGACAGGTTGTTAGTCATGGTCAGGACAGGTTGATAGTCATGACAGGTTGTTAGTCATGGTCATGACAGGTTGTTAATCATGGTCAGGACAGGTTGTTAGTCATGGTCAGGACATGTTGTTAGTCATGGTCAGGACAGGTTGTTAGTCATGGTCAGGACAGGTTGTTAGTCATGGTCAGGACAGGTTGTTAGTCATGGTCAGGACAGGTTGTTAGTCGTGGTCAGGACAGGTTGTTAGTCATGACAGGTTGTTAGTCATGGCAGGTTGTTAGTCATGGTCAGGACAGGTTGTTAGTCATGGTCAGGACAGGTTGTTAGTCATGGTCAGGACATGTTGTTAGTCATGGTCAGGACAGGTTGTTAGTCATGGTCAGGACAGGTTTTTAGTCATGGTCAGGACAGGTTGTTAGACATGGTCAGGACAGGTTTTTAGTCATGGTCAGGACAGGTTGTTAGTCATGGTCAGGACAGGTTTATAATCATGGTCAGGACAGGTTGTTAGTCATGGTCAGGACAGGTTGTTAGTCATGGTCGGGACAGGTTGTTAGTCATGGTCAGGACAGGTTGTTAGTCATGGTCAGGACAGGTTGTTAGTCATGCTCAGGACAGGTTTATAGTCATGACATGTTGTTAGTCATGGTCAGGACAGGTTGTTAGTCATGGTCAGGACAGGTTGTTAGTCATGGTCGGGACAGGTTGTTAGTCATGGTCAGGACAGGTTGTTAGTCATGCTCAGGACAGGTTTATAGTCATGACATGTTTTTAATCATGGTCAGGACAGGTTGTTAGTCATGGTCAGGACAGGTTGTTAGTTATGGTCAGGACAGGTTGTTAGTCATGGTCAGGACAGGTTGTTAGTCATCATGGTCAGGACAGGCTGTTAGTCATGGTAAGGACAGGTTGTTAGTCATGGTCAGGACAGGTTGTTAGTCATGACAGGTTGTTAGTCATGGTCAGGACAGGTTGTTAGTCATGACAGGTTGTTAGTCATGGTCAGGACAGGTTGTTAGTCATGACAGGTTGTTAGTCATGGTCAGGACAGGTTGTTAGTCATGACAGGTTGTTAGTCATGGTCAGGACAGGTTGTTAGTCATGACAGGTTGTTAGTCATGGTCATGACAGGTTGTTAGTCATGGTCAGGACAGGTTGTTAGTTATGGTCAGGACAGGTTGTTAGTCATGGTCAGGACAGGTTGTTAGTCATGACAGGTTGTTAGTCATGGTCAGGACAGGTTGTTAGTCATGGTCAGGACAGGTTGTTAGTCATGGTCAGGACAGGTTGTTAGTCATGGTCAGGACAGGTTGTTAGTTATGGTCAGGACAGGTTGTTAGTCATGGTCAGGACAGGTTGTTAGTTATGGTCAGGACAGGTTGTTAGTCATGGTCAGGACAGGTTGTTAGTCATGGTCAGGACAGGTTGTTAGTTATGGTCAGGACAGGTTGTTAGTCATGGTCGGGACAGGTTGTTAGTCATGGTCAGGACAGGTTGTTAGTCATAGTCAGGACAGGTTGTTAGTCATGCTCAGGACAGGTTTATAGTCATGACATGTTTTTAATCATGGTCAGGACAGGTTGTTAGTCATGGTCAGGACAGGTTGTTAGTCATGGTCAGGACAGGTTGTTAGTCATGGTCAGGACAGGTTGTTAGTCATGATCAGGACAGGCTGTTAGTCATGGTCAGGACAGGTTGTTAGTCATGGTCAGGACAGGTTGTTAGTCATGACAGGTTGTTAGTCATGGTCAGGACAGGTTGTTAGTCATGACAGGTTGTTAGTCATGGTCAGGACAGGTTGTTAGTCATGACAGGTTGTTAGTCATGGTCAGGACAGGTTGATAGTCATGACAGGTTGTTAGTCATGGTCATGACAGGTTGTTAATCATGGTCAGGACAGGTTGTTAGTCATGGTCAGGACATGTTGTTAGTCATGGTCAGGACAGGTTGTTAGTCATGGTCAGGACAGGTTGTTAGTCATGGTCAGGACAGGTTGTTAGTCATGGTCAGGACAGGTTGTTAGTCGTGGTCAGGACAGGTTGTTAGTCATGACAGGTTGTTAGTCATGGTCAGGACAGGTTGTTAGTCATGACAGGTTGTTAGTCATGGTCAGGACAGGTTGTTAGTCATGACAGGTTGTTAGTCATGGTCAGGACAGGTTGTTAGTCATGGTCAGGACAGGTTGTTAGTCATGGTCAGGACAGATTTTTGGCCATGACAGGTTGTTAGTCATGGTAAGGAAAGGTTGTTAGTCATGGTCAGGGCAGGTTGTTAGTCATGGTCAGGACAGGTTTATAGTCAGGACAGGTTTACAGTCATGACAGGTTGTTAGTCATGGTCAGGACAGGTTTATAGTCATGACAGGTTGTTAGTCATGGTTAGGACAGGTTTATAGTCAGGACAGGTTTATAGTCATGACAGGTTGTTAGTCATGGTCAGGACAGGTTTATAGTCATGACAGGTTGTTAGTCATGGCATGTTGTTAGTCATGATCAGGTAAGGTTTATAGTCAGGACAGGTTGTTAGTCAGAGTCAGGACAGGTTGTTAGTCATGGTCAGGACAGGTTTATAGTCATGACAGGTTGTTAGTCATGGTCAGGACAGGTTGTTAGTCATGGTCAGGACAGGTTGTTAGTTATGGTCAGGACAGGTTGTTAGTCATGGTCAGGACAGGTTGTTAGTTATGGTCAGGACAGGTTGTTAGTTATGGTCAGGACAGGTTGTTAGTCATGGTCAGGACAGGTTGTTAGTTATGGTCAGGACAGGTTGTTAGTCATGGTCAGGACAGGTTGTTAGTCATGGTCAGGACAGGTTGTTAGTTATGGTCAGGACAGGTTGGTAGTCATGGTCGGGATAGGTTGTTAGTCATGGTCAGGACAGGTTGTTAGTCATAGTCAGGACAGGTTGTTAGTCATGCTCAGGACAGGTTTATAGTCATGACATGTTTTTAATCATGGTCAGGACAGGTTGTTAGTCATGACAGGTTGTTAGTCATGGTCAGGACAGGTTGTTAGTCATGACAGGTTGTTAGTCATGGTAAGGACAGGTTGTTAGTCATGACAGGTTGTTAGTCATGGTCAGGACAGGTTGTTAGTCATGACAGGTTGTTAGTCATGGTCATGACAGGTTGTTAGTCATGGTCAGGACAGGTTGTTAGTCATGGTCAGGACATGTTGTTAGTCATGGTCAGGACAGGTTGTTAGTCATGGTCAGGACAGGTTGTTAGTCATGGTCAGGACAGGTTGTTAGTCATGACAGGTTGTTAGTCATGGTCAGGACAGGTTGTTAGTCATGACAGGTTGTTAGTCATGGTCAGGACAGGTTGTTAGTCATGACAGGTTGTTAGTCATGGTCAGGACAGGTTGTTAGTCATGGTCAGGACAGATTATTGGTCATGACAGGTTGTTAGTCATGGTAAGGAAAGGTTGTTAGTCATGGTCAGGGCAGGTTGTTAGTCATGGTCAGGACAGGTTTATAGTCAGGACAGGTTTATAGTCATGACAGGTTGTTAGTCATGGTCAGGACAGGTTTATAGTCATGACAGGTTGTTAGTCATGGTTAGGACAGGTTTATAGTCAGGACAGGTTTATAGTCATGACAGGTTGTTAGTCATGGTCAGGACAGGTTTATAGTCATGACAGGTTGTTAGTCATGGCATGTTGTTAGTCATGGTCAGGTAAGGTTTATAGTCAGGACAGGTTGTTAGTCAGAGTCAGGACAGGTTGTTAGTCATGGTCAGGACAGGTTTATAGTCATGACAGGTTGTTAGTCATGGTCAGGACAGGTTGTTAGTCATGGTCAGGACAGGTTGTTAGTCATGGTCAGGACAGGTTGTTATTCATGGTCAGGACAGGTTGTTAGTCATGGTCAGGACAGGTTTATAGTCATGGTCAGGACATGTTGTTAGTCATGGTCAGGACAGGTTGTTAGTCATGGTCAGGACAGGTTGTTAGTCATGGTCAGGACAGGTTGTTAGTCATGGTCAGGACAGATTTATAGTCATGACAGGTTGTTAGTCATGGTCAGGACAGGTTGTTAGTCATGGTCAGGACAGGTTGTTAGTCATGGTCAGGACAGGTTTATAGTCATGGTCAGGACATGTTGTTAGTCATGGTCAGGACAGGTTGTTAGTCATGGTCAGGACAGGTTGTTAGTCATGCTCAGGACAGGTTTATAGTCATGACAGGTTGTTAGTCATGGTCAGGACAGGTTGTTAGTCAGGACAGGTTTATAATCATGGTCAGGACAGGTTGTTAGTCATGGTCAGGACAGGTTGTTAGTCAGGACAGGTTGTTAGTCATGGTCAGGACAGGTTGTTAGTCAGGACAGGTTGTTAGTCAGGACAGGTTGTTAGTCATGGTCAGGACAGGTTGTTAGTCATGGTAAGGAAAGGTTGTTAGTCATGGTCAGGGCAGGTTGTTAGTCATGGTCAGGACAGGTTTATAGTCAGGACAGGTTGTTAGTCATGGTTAGGACAGGTTTATAGTCAGGACAGGTTTATAGTCATGACAGGTTGTTAGTCATGGTCAGGACAGGTTTATAGTCATGACAGGTTGTTAGTCATGGCATGTTGTTAGTCATGGTCAGGTAATGTTTATAGTCAGGACAGGTTGTTAGTCATGGTCAGGACAGGTTGTTAGTCATGGTCAGGACAGGTTTATAGTCATGACAGGTTGTTAGTCATGGTCAGGACAGGTTGTTAGTCATGGTTAGGACAGGTTTATAGTCATGACAGGTTGTTAGTCATGGTCAGGACAGGTTGTTAGTCATGGTCAGGACAGGTTTATAGTCATGACAGGTTGTTAGTCATGGTCAGGACAGGTTGTTAGTCATGGTCAGGACAGGTTGTTATTCATGGTCAGGACAGGTTGTTAGTCATGGTCAGGACAGGTTTATAGTCATGGTCAGGACATGTTGTTAGTCATGGTCAGGACAGGTTGTTAGTCATGGTCAGGACAGGTTGTTAGTCATGGTCAGGACAGGTTGTTAGTCATGGTCAGGACAGATTTATATTCATGACAGGTTGTTAGTCATGGTCAGGACAGGTTTATAGTCAGGACAGGTTTATAGTCATGACAGGTTGTTAGTCATGGTCAGGACAGGTTTATAGTCAGGACAGGTTTATAATCATGGTCAGGACAGGTTGTTAGTCATGGTCAGGACAGGTTGTTAGTCAGGACAGGTTGTTAGTCATGGTCAGGACAGGTTGTTAGTCAGGACAGGTTGTTAGTCAGGACAGGTTGTTAGTCATGGTCAGGACAGGTTGTTAGTCATGGTAAGGAAAGGTTGTTAGTCATGGTCAGGGCAGGTTGTTAGTCATGGTCAGGACAGGTTGTTAGTCATGGTCAGGACAGATTTATAGTCATGACAGGTTGTTAGTCATGGTCAGGACAGGTTGTTAGTCATGGTCAGGACAGGTTGTTAGTCATGGTCAGGACAGGTTTATAGTCATGGTCAGGACATGTTGTTAGTCATGGTCAGGACAGGTTGTTAGTCATGGTCAGGACAGGTTGTTAGTCATGCTCAGGACAGGTTTATAGTCATGACAGGTTGTTAGTCATGGTCAGGACAGGTTGTTAGTCAGGACAGGTTTATAATCATGGTCAGGACAGGTTGTTAGTCATGGTCAGGACAGGTTGTTAGTCAGGACAGGTTGTTAGTCATGGTCAGGACAGGTTGTTAGTCAGGACAGGTTGTTAGTCAGGACAGGTTGTTAGTCATGGTCAGGACAGGTTGTTAGTCATGGTAAGGAAAGGTTGTTAGTCATGGTCAGGGCAGGTTGTTAGTCATGGTCAGGACAGGTTTATAGTCAGGACAGGTTGTTAGTCATGGTTAGGACAGGTTTATAGTCAGGACAGGTTTATAGTCATGACAGGTTGTTAGTCATGGTCAGGACAGGTTTATAGTCATGACAGGTTGTTAGTCATGGCATGTTGTTAGTCATGGTCAGGTAATGTTTATAGTCAGGACAGGTTGTTAGTCATGGTCAGGACAGGTTGTTAGTCATGGTCAGGACAGGTTTATAGTCATGACAGGTTGTTAGTCATGGTCAGGACAGGTTGTTAGTCATGGTTAGGACAGGTTTATAGTCATGACAGGTTGTTAGTCATGGTCAGGACAGGTTGTTAGTCATGGTCAGGACAGGTTTATAGTCATGACAGGTTGTTAGTCATGGTCAGGACAGGTTGTTAGTCATGGTCAGGACAGGTTGTTATTCATGGTCAGGACAGGTTGTTAGTCATGGTCAGGACAGGTTTATAGTCATGGTCAGGACATGTTGTTAGTCATGGTCAGGACAGGTTGTTAGTCATGGTCAGGACAGGTTGTTAGTCATGGTCAGGACAGGTTGTTAGTCATGGTCAGGACAGATTTATATTCATGACAGGTTGTTAGTCATGGTCAGGACAGGTTTATAGTCAGGACAGGTTTATAGTCATGACAGGTTGTTAGTCATGGTCAGGACAGGTTTATATGGTCAGGACAGGTTTCAGGACATAAGTCATGGTCAGGACAGGTTGTTAGTCATGGTCAGGACAGGTTGTTAGTCAGGACAGGTTGTTAGTCATGGTCAGGACAGGTTGTTAGTCAGGACAGGTTGTTAGTCATGGTCAGGACAGGTTGTTAGTCATGGTCAGGACAGGTTGTTAGTCATGGTCAGGACAGGTTGTTAGTCAGGCCATGACAGGTTGTTAGTCATGGTAAGGAAAGGTTGTTAGTCATGGTCAGGACAGGTTGTTAGTCATGGTCAGGACAGGTTTATAGTCAGGACAGGTTTACAGTCATGACAGGTTGTTAGTCATGGTCAGGACAGGTTTATAGTCATGACAGGTTGTTAGTCATGGTATAGTGACAGGTTGTTAGTCATGGTCAGGACAGGTTTATAGTCATGACAGGTTGTTAGTCATGGTCAGGACAGGTTGTTAGTCATGGTCAGGACAGGTTGTTAGTCATGGTCAGGACAGGTTTATTTATAGTCATGGTCAGGACAGGTTGTTAGTCATGGTCAGGACAGGTTGTTAGTCATGGTCAGGACAGGTTGTTAGTCATGGTCAGGACAGGTTTATAGTCATGACAGGTTGTTAGTCATGGTCAGGACAGGTTGTTAGTCAGGACAGGTTTATAATCATGGTCAGGACAGGTTGTTAGTCATGGTCAGGACAGGTTGTTAGTCAGGACAGGTTGTTAGTCATGGTCAGGACAGGTTGTTAGTCATGACAGGTTGTTTATGGTCAGGACAGGTTGTTAGTCATGGTCAGGACAGGTTTTGTTAGTCATGGTAAGGGAATGACAGGTTGTTAGTCATGGTCAGGACAGGTTGTTAGTCATGGTCAGGACAGGTTTATAGTCATGACAGGTTGTTAGTCATGGTTAGGACAGGTTTAGTCATAGTCAGGACAGGTTTATAGTCATGACAGGTTGTTAGTCATGGTCAGGACAGGTTTATAGTCAGGACAGGTTGTTAGTCATGGCATGTTGTTAGTCATGGTCAGACAGGTTGTTATAGTCAGGACAGGTTGTTAGTCATGGTCAGTTAGTCATGACAGGTTGTTAGTCATGGTCATGGACAGGTTGTTAGTCATGGTCAGGACAGGTTGTTAGTCACAGGTTGTTAGGAGATTATTGGTTTATAGTCATGACAGGTTGTTAGTCATGGTCAGGACAGGTTTATAGTCATGACAGGTTGTTAGTCATGGTCAGGACAGGTTTATAGTCATGACAGGTTGTTAGTCATGGTTAGGACAGGTTTATAGTCAGGACAGGTTTATAGTCATGACAGGTTGTTAGTCATGGTCAGGACAGGTTGTTAGTCAGGTTGTTAGTGTTGTTAGTCAGGACAGGTTGTTTATAGTCAGGACAGGTTGTTAGTCATGGTCAGGACAGGTTGTTAGTAGGTTGTTAGTCATGGTAAGGACAGGTTGTTATCATGGTCAGGACAGGTTGTTAGTCATGGTCAGGACAGGTTGTTAGTCATGGTCAGGACAGGTTGTTAGTCATGGTCAGGACAGGTTGTTAGTCATGGTCAGGACAGGTTGTTAGTCATGGACAGGTTGTTAGTCATGGTCAGATTTATAGTCATGACAGGTTGTTAGTCATGGTCAGGACAGGTTGTTAGTCATGGTCAGGACAGGTTGTTAGTCATGGTCAGGACAGGTTTATAGTCATGGTCAGGACATGTTGTTAGTCATGGTCAGGACAGGTTGTTAGTCATGGTCAGGACAGGTTGTTAGTCATGCTCAGGACAGGTTTATAGTCATGACAGGTTGTTAGTCATGGTCAGGACAGGTTGTTAGTCAGGACAGGTTTATAATCATGGTCAGGACAGGTTGTTAGTCATGGTCAGGACAGGTTGTTAGTCAGGACAGGTTGTTAGTCATGGTCAGGACAGGTTGTTAGTCAGGACAGGTTGTTAGTCAGGACAGGTTGTTAGTCATGGTCAGGACAGGTTGTTAGTCATGGTAAGGAAAGGTTGTTAGTCATGGTCAGGGCAGGTTGTTAGTCATGGTCAGGACAGGTTTATAGTCAGGACAGGTTGTTAGTCATGGTTAGGACAGGTTTATAGTCAGGACAGGTTTATAGTCATGACAGGTTGTTAGTCATTCAGGACAGGTTTATAGTCATGACAGGTTGTTAGTCATGGCATGTTGTTAGTCATGGTCAGGTAATGTTTATAGTCAGGACAGGTTGTTAGTCATGGTCAGGACAGGTTGTTAGTCATGGTCAGGACAGGTTTATAGTCATGACAGGTTGTTAGTCATGGTCAGGACAGGTTGTTAGTCATGGTTAGGACAGGTTTATAGTCATGACAGGTTGTTAGTCATGGTCAGGACAGGTTGTTAGTCATGGTCAGGACAGGTTTATAGTCATGACAGGTTGTTAGTCATGGTCAGGACAGGTTGTTAGTCATGGTCAGGACAGGTTGTTATTCATGGTCAGGACAGGTTGTTAGTCATGGTCAGGACAGGAGTCATGGTTGTTGTTAGTCATGGTCAGGACAGGTTGTTAGTCATGGTCAGGACAGGTTGTTAGTCATGGTCAGGACAGGTTGTTAGTCATGGTCAGGACAGATTTATATTCATGACAGGTTGTTAGTCATGGTCAGGACAGGTTTATAGTCAGGACAGGTTTATAGTCATGACAGGTTGTTAGTCATGGTCAGGACAGGTTTTAGTCAGGACAGGTTTATAATCATGGTCAGGACAGGTTGTTAGTCATGGTCAGGTTGTTTCAGTCAGGACAGGTTGTTAGTCAGTCAGGACAGGTTGTTAGTCATGGACAGGTTGTTAGTCAGGACAGGTTGTTAGTCATGGTCAGGACAGGTTGTTAGTCATGGTCAGGACAGGTTGTTAGTCATGGTTGTTCAGGGACAGGTTGTTAGTCATGGTCAGGACAGGTTTATAGTCATGACAGGTTGTTAGTCATGGTTAGGACAGGTTTATAGTCAGGACAGGTTTATAGTCATGACAGGTTGTTAGTCATGGTCAGGACAGGTTTATAGTCATGACAGGTTGTTAGTCATGGCATGTTGTTAGTCATGGTCAGGTAATGTTTATAGTCAGGACAGGTTGTTAGTCATGGTCAGGACAGGTTGTTAGTCATGGTCAGGACAGGTTTATAGTCATGACAGGTTGTTAGTCATGGTCAGGACAGGTTGTTAGTCATGGTTAGGACAGGTTTATAGTCATGACAGGTTGTTAGTCATGGTCAGGACAGGTCAGGACATGACAGGTTGTTAGTCATGGTCAGGACAGGTTGTTAGTCATGGTCAGGACAGGTTGTTTATGGTCAGGACAGGTTGTTATTCATGGTCAGGACAGGTTGTTAGTCATGGTCAGGACAGGTTTATAGTCATGGTCAGGACATGTTGTTAGTCATGGTCAGGACAGGTTGTTAGTCATGGTCAGGACAGGTTGTTAGTCATGGTCAGGACAGGTTGTTAGTCATGGTCAGGACAGATTTATATTCATGACAGGTTGTTAGTCATGGTCAGGACAGGTTTATAGTCAGGACAGGTTTATAGTCATGACAGGTTGTTAGTCATGGTCAGGACAGGTTTTATAGTCAGGACAGGTTTATAATCATGGTCAGGACAGGTTGTTAGTCATGGTCAGGACAGGTTGTTTGACAGGTTGTTAGTCATGGTCAGGACAGGTTGTTAGTCAGGACAGGTTGTTAGTCAGGACAGGTTGTTAGTCATGGTCAGGACAGGTTGTTAGTCATGGTAAGGAAAGGTTGTTAGTCATGGTCAGGGCAGGTTGTTAGTCATGGTCAGGACAGGTTTATAGTCAGGACAGGTTTATAGTCAGGACAGGTTTATAGTCAGGACAGGTTGTTAGTCATGGTCAGGACAGGTTGTTAGTCATGGTTAGGACAGGTTGTTAGTCATGGTCATGACAGGTTGTTAGTCATGGTCAGGACAGGTTTATAGTCATGACAGGTTGTTAGTCATGGTCAGGACAGGTTGTTAGTCATGGTCAGGACAGGTTGTTAGTCATGGTCAGGACAGGTTTATAGTCATGGTCAGGACATGTTGTTAGTCATGGTCAGGACAGGTTGTTAGTCATGGTCAGGACAGGTTGTTAGTCATGCTCAGGACAGGTTTATAGTCATGACAGGTTGTTAGTCATGGTCAGGACAGGTTGTTAGTCAGGACAGGTTTATAATCATGGTCAGGACAGGTTGTTAGTCATGGTCAGGACAGGTTGTTAGTCAGGACAGGTTGTTAGTCATGGTCAGGACAGGTTGTTAGTCAGGACAGGTTGTTAGTCAGGACAGGTTGTTAGTCATGGTCAGGACAGGTTGTTAGTCATGGTAAGGAAAGGTTGTTAGTCATGGTCAGGGCAGGTTGTTAGTCATGGTCAGGACAGGTTTATAGTCATGACAGGTTGTTAGTCATGGTTAGGACAGGTTTATAGTCAGGACAGGTTTATAGTCATGACAGGTTGTTAGTCATGGTCAGGACAGGTTTATAGTCATGACAGGTTGTTAGTCATGGCATGTTGTTAGTCATGGTCAGGTAATGTTTATAGTCAGGACAGGTTGTTAGTCATGGTCAGGACAGGTTGTTAGTCATGGTCAGGACAGGTTTATAGTCATGACAGGTTGTTAGTCATGGTCAGGACAGGTTGTTAGTCATGGTTAGGACAGGTTTATAGTCATGACAGGTTGTTAGTCATGGTCAGGACAGGTTGTTAGTCATGGTCAGGACAGGTTGTTAGTCATGGTCAGGACAGATTTATATTCATGACAGGTTGTTAGTCATGGTCAGGACAGGTTTATAGTCAGGACAGGTTTATAGTCATGACAGGTTGTTAGTCATGGTCAGGACAGGTTTATAGTCAGGACAGGTTTATAATCATGGTCAGGACAGGTTGTTAGTCATGGTCAGGACAGGTTGTTAGTCAGGACAGGTTGTTAGTCATGGTCAGGACAGGTTGTTAGTCAGGACAGGTTGTTAGTCAGGACAGGTTGTTAGTCATGGTCAGGACAGGTTGTTAGTCATGGTAAGGAAAGGTTGTTAGTCATGGTCAGGGCAGGTTGTTAGTCATGGTCAGGACAGGTTTATAGTCAGGACAGGTTTATAGTCAGGACAGGTTTATAGTCAGGACAGGTTGTTAGTCATGGTCAGGACAGGTTGTTAGTCATGGTTAGGACAGGTTGTTAGTCATGGTCATGACAGGTTGTTAGTCATGGTCAGGACAGGTTTATAGTCATGACAGGTTGTTAGTCATGGTCAGGACAGGTTGTTAGTCATGGTCAGGACAGGTTGTTAGTCATGGTCAGGACAGGTTTATAGTCATGGTCAGGACATGTTGTTAGTCATGGTCAGGACAGGTTGTTAGTCATGGTCAGGACAGGTTGTTAGTCATGCTCAGGACAGGTTTATAGTCATGACAGGTTGTTAGTCATGGTCAGGACAGGTTGTTAGTCAGGACAGGTTTATAATCATGGTCAGGACAGGTTGTTAGTCATGGTCAGGACAGGTTGTTAGTCAGGACAGGTTGTTAGTCATGGTCAGGACAGGTTGTTAGTCAGGACAGGTTGTTAGTCAGGACAGGTTGTTAGTCATGGTCAGGACAGGTTGTTAGTCATGGTAAGGAAAGGTTGTTAGTCATGGTCAGGGCAGGTTGTTAGTCATGGTCAGGACAGGTTTATAGTCATGACAGGTTGTTAGTCATGGTTAGGACAGGTTTATAGTCAGGACAGGTTTATAGTCATGACAGGTTGTTAGTCATGGTCAGGACAGGTTTATAGTCATGACAGGTTGTTAGTCATGGCATGTTGTTAGTCATGGTCAGGTAATGTTTATAGTCAGGACAGGTTGTTAGTCATGGTCAGGACAGGTTGTTAGTCATGGTCAGGACAGGTTTATAGTCATGACAGGTTGTTAGTCATGGTCAGGACAGGTTGTTAGTCATGGTTAGGACAGGTTTATAGTCATGACAGGTTGTTAGTCATGGTCAGGACAGGTTGTTAGTCATGGTCAGGACAGGTTTATAGTCATGACAGGTTGTTAGTCATGGTCAGGACAGGTTGTTAGTCATGGTCAGGACAGGTTGTTATTCATGGTCAGGACAGGTTGTTAGTCATGGTCAGGACAGGTTTATAGTCATGGTCAGGACATGTTGTTAGTCATGGTCAGGACAGGTTGTTAGTCATGGTCAGGACAGGTTGTTAGTCATGGTCAGGACAGGTTGTTAGTCATGGTCAGGACAGATTTATATTCATGACAGGTTGTTAGTCATGGTCAGGACAGGTTTATAGTCAGGACAGGTTTATAGTCATGACAGGTTGTTAGTCATGGTCAGGACAGGTTTATAGTCAGGACAGGTTTATAATCATGGTCAGGACAGGTTGTTAGTCATGGTCAGGACAGGTTGTTAGTCAGGACAGGTTGTTAGTCATGGTCAGGACAGGTTGTTAGTCAGGACAGGTTGTTAGTCATGGTCAGGGCAGGTTGTTAGTCATGGTAAGGAAAGGTTGTTAGTCATGGTCAGGGCAGGTTGTTAGTCATGGTCAGGACAGGTTTATAGTCAGGACAGGTTTATAGTCATGACAGGTTGTTAGTCATGGTCAGGACAGGTTTATAGTCATGACAGGTTGTTAGTCATGGTTAGGACAGGTTTATAGTCAGGACAGGTTTATAGTCATGACAGGTTGTTAGTCATGGTCAGGACAGGTTTATAGTCATGACAGGTTGTTAGTCATGGCATGTTGTTAGTCATGGTCAGGTAATGTTTATAGTCAGGACAGGTTGTTAGTCATGGTCAGGACAGGTTGTTAGTCATGGTCAGGACAGGTTGTTAGTCATGACAGGTTGTTAGTCATGGTCAGGACAGGTTGTTAGTCATGGTTAGGACAGGTTTATAGTCATGACAGGTTGTTAGTCATGGTCAGGACAGGTTGTTAGTCATGGTCAGGACAGGTTTATAGTCATGACAGGCTGTTAGTCATGGTCAGGACAGGTTGTTAGTCATGGTCAGGACAGGTTGTTATTCATGGTCAGGACAGGTTGTTAGTCATGGTCAGGACAGGTTTATAGTCATGGTCAGGACATGTTGTTAGTCATGGTCAGGACAGGTTGTTAGTCATGGTCAGGACAGGTTGTTAGTCATGGTCAGGACAGGTTGTTAGTCATGGTCAGGACAGATTTATATTCATGACAGGTTGTTAGTCATGGTCAGGGCAGGTTTATAGTCAGGACAGGTTTATAGTCATGACAGGTTGTTAGTCATGGTCAGGACAGGTTTATAGTCATGACAGGTTGTTAGTCATGGTTAGGACAGGTTTATAGTCAGGACAGGTTTATAGTCATGACAGGTTGTTAGTCATGGCCAGGACAGGTTTATAGTCATGACAGGTTGTTAGTCATGGCATGTTGTTAGTCATGGTCAGGACAGGTTTATAGTCATGACAGGTTGTTAGTCATGGTTAGGACAGGTTTATAGTCAGGACAGGTTTATAGTCAGGACAGGTTGTTAGTCATGGTCAGGACAGGTTTATAGTCATGACAGGTTGTTAGTCAAGGTCAGGACAGGTTGTTAGTCATGGTTAGGACAGGTTGTTAGTCATGGTCATGACAGGTTGTTAGTCATGGTCAGGACAGGTTTATAGTCATGACAGGTTGTTAGTCATGGTCAGGACAGGTTGTTAGTCATGGTCAGGACAGGTTGTTAGTCATGGTCAGGACAGGTTTATAGTCATGGTCAGGACATGTTGTTAGTCATGGTCAGGACAGGTTGTTAGTCATGGTCAGGACAGGTTGTTAGTCATGCTCAGGACAGGTTTATAGTCATGACAGGTTGTTAGTCATGGTCAGGACAGGTTGTTAGTCAGTACAGGTTGTTAGTCATGGTCAGGACAGGTTGTTAGTCATGGTCAGGACAGGTTGTTAGTCATGGTCAGGACATGTTGTTAGTCATGGTCAGGACAGGTTGTTAGTCACGGTCAGGACAGGTTTATAGTCAGAAGATACAGTTGAAGTCTGAAGTTTACATACACTTAGCTTCTGATAGGCTAATTGACAACATTTGAGTACCTGTGGATGTATTTCAAGGCCGACCTTCAAACTCAGTACCCCTTTGCTTGAAATCATGGTCAAATCAAAAGAAATCAGCCTAGACCTCAGAAAAAAAATTGTAGACCTCCACAAGTCTCGTTAATACTTGGGAGCAATTTCCAAATGCCTGAAGGTACCACGTTCATCTGTAAAAACAATAGTACACAGGTATAAACACCATGGGACCACGCAGCCGCCATACCGCTCAGGAAGGAGATGCGTTTTGTCTCCTAGAGATGAATGTACTTTGGTGTGAAAAGTGCAAATCAATCCCAGAACAACAGCAATGGACCCTGTGAAGATGCTGGAGGAAACAGGTTACAAAGTATCTATATCCACTATAAAACAATTCCTATATCGACATAACCTGAAAAGCCGCTCAGCAAGGAAGAAGCCACTGCTTCAAAACCATCATTAAAAAGCCAGACAACGGTTTGCAACTGCACATGGGGACAAAGATCGTACTTAATGACCATCGTTATGTTTGGAGGAAAAAGAGAGCGGCTTGCAAGCCAAAGAACATCATTCAAACGGTGATGCACGGGGGTGGCAGCATCATGTTGTGGGGGTGCTTTGCTGCAGGAGGGACTGGTGCACTTCACAAAATAGATGGCTTCATGAGGGAGGGAAATGATGTGGATATACTGAAAGAACATCTCAAGACCTCCGTCAGGAGGTTAAAGCTTTGGCCACAAATGGGTCTTCCAAATGGACAATGACCCCAAGCATACTTCCAAAGTTGTGGCAAAATGGCCTAAGGACAACAAAATCAAGGTATTGGAGATGGCCCTCACAAAGCCCTGACCTCAATCCCATAGAAAATCTGTTGGCAGAACTGAAAAAGCGTGTGCGAGGCAAGGAGGCCTACCAACCTGACTCAGTTACACCAGCTCTGTAAGGATGAATAGGTCCAAAATTCACCCAACTTATTGTGGGATGCTTGTGGATGGCTACCTGAAAGGTTTGACCAAAGTTAAACAATTTAAAGGCAATGCTACCAAATACTAATTGAGTGTATGTAAACTTCTGACCCACTGGGAATGTGATGAAAGAAATAAAAGCTGAAATGAATCATTCCCTCCACGATTATTTTGACATTTCACATTCTTAAAATAAAGTGGTGATCCTAACTAACCTAAAACAGGGAATTTTTTACTAGGATTAAATGTCAGGAATTGTGAAAAACTGAGTTTAAATGTATTTGGCTAAGGTTTATGTAAACTTCCGACTTCAACTGTTAAACAACAGGTAAAACAGGCTGGTTAGATTACTCTCACTTTCAAATTCAAATCGATCCAAATCTCTCACCTCTGTAACTGGCACAGTTCTCTCATTCTCACTGCAGGTAACTGGCACAGTTCTCTCATTCTCACTGCAGGTAACTGGCACAGTTCTCTCATTCTCACCTCTGTAACTGGCACAGTTCTCTCATTCTCACTGCAGGTAACTGCCACAGTTCTCTCATTCTCACTGCAGGTAACTGGCACAGTTCTCTCATTCTCACTGCAGGTAACTGGCACAGTTCTCTCATTCTCACTGCAGGTAACTGGCACAGTTATCTCATTCTCACTGCAGGTAACTGGCACAGTTCTCTCATTGTCACTGCAGGTAACTGGCACAGTTCTCTCATTCTCACTGCAGGTAACTGGCACAGTTCTCTCATTCTCACTGCAGGTAACTGGCACAGTTATCTCATTCTCACTGCAGGTAACTGGCACAGTTCTCTCATTCTCACTGCAGGTAACTGGCACAGTTCTCTCATTCTCACTGCAGGTAACTGGCACAGTTCTCTCATTCTCACTGCAGGTAACTGGCACAGTTCTCTCATTGTCACTGCAGGTAACTGGCACAGTTCTCTCATTCTCACTGCAGGTAACTGGCACAGTTCTCTCATTGTCACTGCAGGTAACTGGCACAGTTCTCTCATTCTCACTGCAGGTAACTGGCACAGTTCTCTCATTCTCACTGCGGGTAACTGACAAAACTCTGAATACAGGTATAGGCAGAACCTGCACCGACCCATCAATAGTAATTAGACATGGGACAACAAATAACAAAAGACGTTGTTATTAAAACTAATTAAAGAGTAATGAAACCTTAAAAACATCAGTTTAAACGCATAAATCCCAGGTCATTAAATATCCCCTCCGTTAACTTTTATTTATAGAATGTCTTGTAAAAAAAAAACAAGAAAAGGGGGCTGGAAACAAATGAGGCTTTATATTTTTACACTGACTGTGAAAAGATAATTGGCAGAAAATGCTGAGCTCAGCGGGCCAAACATGCAGTAATGTTCAAAGACTTCTCTCGGCTTCTCTCTGTGGGCCTCTGTGGTTGTCTCTGTACTGTCTTGCAGGCTCCTGTCTCATAGCTACTCAGGGCAATCAGTTCAAAGTGAGAGAACCGCTTCTCATGACGTTAGTCAGACAGCTAAAGGAGCTGTGTGTGTGTGTGTGTGTGTGTGTGTGTGTGTGTGTGTGTGTGTGTGTGTGTGTGTGTGTGTGTGTGTGTGTGTGTGTGTGTGTGTGTGTGTGTGTGTGTGTGTGTGTGTGTGTGTGTGTGTGTGTGTGTGTGTGTGTGTCACCCTAGTAATAAAACAATAGCCTAATTAATTGCGTGACTGCGTGTTATTCTTGTTTTATCTTGTCCTCCGTTCTGCTTAAACATTCCATAGTTCAGCTCTACTTTACAGTGGTTTCCTGTTATGGGCCCTGTCTGTCAGGGGTTTCCATAGTTACAGGGAGGAGGAAGGGGAAAGTAAGGCAGTGGAGGAAGATGAGATGTGAAATGCCAAACACTTCACAACACTGCTCCCAAACTGGAAACTCTGATGTGGATCTCTGACTTGTTAAATACAGAACAAAGCAGTGTGTTTGTCCTCCGGAATGATGGCGGTGCTCAGTTGCAACAGTGCAAAGTGGTTCATGATTAGGGAAAGGTTGGTTGGGGTCCATTTCATTTGGAATTTAAATTTCACTTCACTTCTTGTGTTGACAGAATTGAAACGGAATTGACCACATTAGCCCTAACCCTGGCACATTAGCCCTTAGCCCTAACCCTGGCACATTAGCCCTTAGCCCTAACCCTGGCACATTAGCCCTTAGCCCTAACCCTGGCACATTAGCCCTTAGCCCTAACCCTGGCACATTAGCCCTTAGCCCTAACCCTGGCACATTAGCCCTTACCCCTAACCCTGGCACATTAGCCCTTAGCCCTAACCCTGGCACATTAGCCCTTAGCCCTAACCCTGGCACATTAGCCCTTAGCCCTAACCCTGGCACCTGGCACATTAGCCCTAACCCTGGCACATTAGACCTTAGCCCTAACCCTGGCACATTAGCCCTTAGCCCTAACCCTGGCACATTAGCCCTTAGCCCTAACCCTGGCACATTAGCCCTTAGCCCTAACCCTGGCGTACTGAACACTGTATACCGGGGATCTTCAGCCAAAACACTACCAGGCCAAAACACTTCCAGGACCAGAGTTGAAGAGTCCTGCTCTATACAGTCCATCCCTATGTTGGTATCTAAGGTGTCCTGCTCTATACAGTCCATTCCTATGTTGGTATCTAAGGTGTCCTGCTCTATACAGTCCATCTCTATGTTGGTATCTTAGGTGTCCTGCTCTATACAGTCCATCCCTATGTTGGTATCTAAGGTGTCCTGCTCTATGTTGGTATCTAAGGTGTCCTGCTCTATACAATCCATCCCTATGTTGGTATCTAAGGTGTCCTGCTCTATGTTGGCATCTTAGGTGTCCTGCTCTATGTTGGTATCTAAGGTGTCCTGATATATGTTGGTATCTAAGGTGTCCTGCTCTATGTTGGCATCTAAGGTGTCCTGCTCTATGTTGGTATCTAAGGTGTCCTGCTCTATGTTGGTATCTAAGGTGTCCTGCTCTATGTTGGTATCTAAGGTGTCCTGCTCTATGTTGGCATCTGAGGTGTCCTGCTCTATGTTGGTATCTAAGGTGTCCTGCTCTATACAGTCCATCCCTATGTTGGTATCAAAGGTGTCCTGCTCTATGTTGGTATCTAAGGTGTCCTGCTCTATGTTGGCATCTAAGGTGTCCTGCTCTATACAGTCTATCCCTATGTTGGTATCTAAGGTGTCCTGCTCTTTACAGTCCATCCCTATGTTGCTATCTAAGGTGCCCTGCTCTATGTTGGTATCTAAGGTGTCCTGCTCTATGTTGGTATCTAAGGTGTCCTGCTCTATACAGTCCATCCCTATGTTGGTATCTAAGGTGTCCTGCTCTATGTTGGTATCTAAGGTGTCCTGCTCTATGTTGGTATCTAAGGTGTCCTGCTCTTTACAGTCCATCCCTATGTTGCTATCTAAGGTGCCCTGCTCTATGTTGGTATCTAAGGTGTCCTGCTCTATGTTGGTATCTAAGGTGTCCTGCTCTATACAGTCCATCCCTATGTTGGTATCTAAGGTGTCCTGCTCTATGTTGGTATCTAAGGTGTCCTGCTCTATACAGTCCATCCCTATGTTGGTATCTAAGGTGTCCTGCTCTATACAGTCCATCTCTATGTTGGTATCTTAGGTGTCCTGCTCTATACAGTCCATCCCTATGTTGGTATCTAAGGTGTCCTGCTCTATGTTGGTATCTAAGGTGTCCTGCTCTATACAATCCATCCCTATGTTGGTATCTAAGGTGTCCTGCTCTATGTTGGCATCTTAGGTGTCCTGCTCTATGTTGGTATCTAAGGTGTCCTGATCTATGTTGGCATCTGAGGTGTCCTGCTCTATGTTGGTATCTAAGGTGTCCTGCTCTATGTTGGTATCTAAGGTGTCCTGCTCTATACAGTCCATCCCTATGTTGGTATCTAAGGTGTCCTGCTCTATGTTGGCATCTAAGGTGTCCTGCTCTATGTTGGTATCTAAGGTGTCCTGCTCTATGTTGGTATCTAAGGTGTCCTGCTCTATGTTGGTATCTAAGGTGTCCTGCTCTATGTTGGCATCTGAGGTGTCCTGCTCTATGTTGGTATCTAAGGTGTCCTGCTCTATACAGTCCATCCCTATGTTGGTATCAAAGGTGTCCTGCTCTATGTTGGTATCTAAGGTGTCCTGCTCTATGTTGGCATCTAAGGTGTCCTGCTCTATACAGTCTATCCCTATGTTGGTATCTAAGGTGTCCTGCTCTTTACAGTCCATCCCTATGTTGCTATCTAAGGTGCCCTGCTCTATGTTGGTATCTAAGGTGTCCTGCTCTATGTTGGTATCTAAGGTGTCCTGCTCTATACAGTCCATCCCTATGTTGGTATCTAAGGTGTCCTGCTCTATGTTGGTATCTAAGGTGTCCTGCTCTATGTTGGTATCTAAGGTGTCCTGCTCTTTACAGTCCATCCCTATGTTGCTATCTAAGGTGCCCTGCTCTATGTTGGTATCTAAGGTGTCCTGCTCTATGTTGGTATCTAAGGTGTCCTGCTCTATACAGTCCATCCCTATGTTGGTATCTAAGGTGTCCTGCTCTATGTTGGTATCTAAGGTGTCCTGCTCTATGTTGGTATCTAAGGTGTCCTGCTCTATACAGTCCATCCCTATGTTGGTATCTAAGATGTCCTGCTCTATGTTGGTATCTAAGGTGTCCTGCTCTATGTTGGTATCTAAGGTGTCCTGCTCTATACAGTCCATCCCTATGTTGGTATCTAAGGTGTCCTGCTCTATGTTGGTATCTAAGGTGTCCTGCTCTATACAGTCCATCCCTATGTTGGTATCTAAGGTGTCCTGCTCTATGTTGGTGTCTAAGGTGTCCTGCTCTATACAGTCCATCCCTATGTTGGTATCTAAGGTGTCCTGCTCTATGTTGGTATCTAAGGTGTCCTGCTCTATACAGTCCATCCCTATGTTGGTATCTAAGGTGTCCTGCTCTATGTTGGTATCTAAGGTGTCCTGCTCTATGTTGGTATCTAAGGTGTCCTGCTCTATACAGTCCATCCCTATGTTGGTATCTAAGGTGTCGATCCCTATGTTGGGATCTAAGGTGTCCTGCTCTATGTTGGTATCTAAGGTGTCCTGCTCTATACAGTCCATCCCTATGTTGGTATCTTAGGTGTCCTGCTCTATACAGTCCATCCCTATGTTGGTATCTAAGGTGTCCTGTTCAGTATATTTACCTGTTAGTGTATGGTACAGTATAATACAGGGTATTTACAATTGGCTCATTCATCCCCCTCCTCTCCCCTGTAACTATTCCCCAGGTCATTCCTGTAAATGAGAATGTGTTCTCAGTCAAATTACCTGGTAAAATAACAGTAAAATAAACTAAAAATGTACCTGTCCTCCAGACAGAGGGGTGAATGTGAGTTGTCCACCTGTATCACCACCAGTCCTCTGTCCTGTGAGAGTTGGAAGGTGAATCCATACCGCCCATCTTTCCCACGGCTCTCCTGGACAACCAGTAGCATGGCAGGACACTGGGGAGTGACCAGTTGGCCCAGGGTAGAACACTTCCTCTGGTGAGACTGGGACTCGAGGGATCTCTCCTGGAAATACAGAACACGGGCGGACAGACAGATGGGCGGAAAGACAGACAGACAGGCGGACAGATGCACGTGAACTCAGGTGTCTGTATTCTGCCTCTTAAATATTATCTATAACTAGCAGCACCATATCACCAGATAACATTCTGAGTATGTTGTCTAGCAGCACCATATCACCAGGTAACATTCTGAGTATGTTGTCTAGCAGCACTATATCACCAGGTAACATTCTGAGTATGTTGTCTAGCAGCACTATATCACCGGGTAACATTCTGAGTATGTTGTCTAGCAGCACTATATCACCGGGTAACATTCTGAGTACTCTTTCAGCGTGACTAAATACAAGGCTCTTTCATCGTGACTAAATACAAGGCACTTTCATTGTGACTAAATACAAGGCTCTTTCATCGTGACTAAATACAAGGCTCTTTCATCGTGACTAAATTCAAGGCACTTTCATCGCGACTAAATACAAGGCTCTTTCATCGTGACTAAATAAAAGGCTCTCTCATCGTGACTAAATACAAGGCTCTTTCATCGTGACTAAATACAAGGCTCTTTCATCGTGACTAAATACAAGGCTCTTTCATCGTGACTAAATACAAGGCTCTCTCATCGTGACTAAATACAAGGCACTTTCATCGTGACTAAATTCAAGGCACTTTCATCGCGACTAAATACAAGGCTCTTTCATCGTGACTAAATAAAAGGCTCTCTCATCGTGACTAAATACAAGGCTCTTTCATCGTGACTAAATACAAGGCTCTTTCATCGTGACTAAATACAAGGCTCTCTCATCGTGACTAAATACAAGGCACTTTCATCGTGACTAAATACAAGGCTCTTTCATCGTGACTAAATACAAGGTTCTCTCATCGTGACTAAATACAAGGCTCTTTCATCGTGACTAAATTCAAGGCTCTTTCATCGTGACTAAATAAAAGGCTCTCTCATCGTGACTAAATACAAGGCTCTTTCATCGTGACTAAATACAAGGCTCTTTCATCGTGACTAAATACAAGGCTCTCTCATCGTGACTAAATACAAGGCACTTTCATCGTGACTGAATTCAAGGCACTTTCATCGCGACTAAATACAAGGCTCTTTCATCGTGATTAAATAAAAGGCTCTCTCATCGTGACTAAATACAAGGCTCTTTCATCGTGACTAAATACAAGGCTCTTTCATCGTGACTAAATACAAGGCTCTTTCATCGTGACTAAATTCAAGGCACTTTCATCGTGACTAAATACAAGGCTCTCTCATCGTGACTAAATACAAGGCTCTTTCATCGTGACTAAATACAAGGCTCTTTCATCGTGACTAAATACAGGGCTCTTTCATCGTGACTAAATACAAGGCTCTTTCATCGTGACTAAATACAAGGCTCTCTTATCGTGACTAAATACAAGGCTCTTTCATCGTGACTAAATACAAGGCTCTTTCATCGTGACTAAATACAAGGCTCTCTCATCGTGACTAAATACAAGGCTCTTTCATCGTGTGTAAATACAAGGCTCTTTCATCGTGACTAAATACAGGGCTCTTTCATCGTGACTAAATACAAGGCTCTTTCATCGTGACTAAATACAAGGCTCTCTTATCGTGACTAAATACAAGGCTCTTTCATCGTGACTAAATACATGGCTCTTTCATCGTGACTAAATACAAGGCTCTCTCATCGTGACTAAATACAAGGCTCTTTCATCGTGACTAAATTCAAGGCTCTTTCATTGTGACTAAATTCAAGGCACTTTCATCGCGACTAAATACAAGGCTCTTTCATCGTGACTAAATACAAGGCTCTCTCATCGTGACTAAATACAAGGCTCTTTCATCGTGACTAAATACAGGGCTCTTTCATCGTGACTAAATACAAGGCTCTTTCATCGTGACTAAATACAAGGCTCTCTCATCGTGACTAAATACAAGGCTCTTTCATCGTGACTAAATACAAGGCTCTTTCATCGTGACTAAATACAAGGCTCTTTCATCATGACTAAATACAAGGCTCTCTCATCGTGACTAAATACAAGGCTCTTTCATCGTGACTAAATACAAGGCTCTTTCATTGTGACTCAATTCAAGGCACTTTCATCGCGACTAAATACAAGGCTCTTTCATCGTGACTAAATACAAGGCTCTCTCATCGTGACTAAATACAAGGCTCTTTCATCGTGACTAAATACAAGGCTCTTTCATCGTGACTAAATACAAGGCTCTCTTATCGTGACTAAATACAAGGCTCTTTCATCGTGACTAAATACAAGGCTCTCTCATCGTGACTAAATACAAGGCTCTCTCATCGTGACTAAATACAAGGCTCTTTCATCGTGACTAAATACAAGGCTCTTTCATCGTGACTAAATACAAGGCTCTTTCATCGTGACTAAATACAAGGCTCTCTCATCGTGACTAAATACAAGGCTCTTTCATCGTGACTAAATACAAGGCTCTTTCATCGTGACTAAATTCAAGGCACTTTCATCGCGACTAAATACAAGGCTCTTTCATCGTGACTAAATACAAGGCTCTCTCATCGTGACTAAATACAAGGCTCTTTCATCGTGACTAAATACAAGGCTCTTTCATCGTGACTAAATACAAGGCTCTTTCATCGTGACTAAATTCAAGGCACTTTCATCGTGACTAAATACAAGGCTCTCTCATCGTGACTAAATACAAGGCTCTTTCATCGTGACTAAATACAAGGCTCTCTCATCGTGACTAAATACAAGGCTCTTTCATCGTGACTAAATACAAGGCTCTTTCATCGTGACTAAATACAAGGCTCTTTCATCGTGACTAAATACAAGGCTCTCTCATCGTGACTAAATACAAGGCTCTCTCATCGTGACTAAATACAAGGCTCTTTCATCGTGACTAAATACAAGGCTCTTTCATCGTGACTAAATACAAGGCTCTTTCATCGTGACTAAATACAAGGCTCTTTCATCGTGACTAAATACAAGGCTCTCTCATCGTGACTAAATACAAGGCACTTTCATCGTGACTAAATTCAAGGCACTTTCATCGCGACAAAATACAAGGCTCTTTCATCGTGACTAAATAAAAGGCTCTCTCATCGTGACTAAATACAAGGCTCTTTCATCGTGACTAAATACAAGGCTCTTTCATCGTGACTAAATACAAGGCTCTTTCATCGTGACTAAATACAAGGCTCTCTCATCGTGACTAAATACAAGGCTCTTTCATCGTGACTAAATACAAGGCTCTTTCATCGTGACTAAATACAAGGCTCTTTCATCGTGACTAAATACAAGCCTCTTTCATCGTGACTAAATACAAGGCTCTCTCATCGTGACTAAATACAAGGCACTTTCATCGTGACTAAATTCAAGGCACTTTCATCGCGACAAAATACAAGGCTCTTTCATCGTGACTAAATAAAAGGCTCTCTCATCGTGACTAAATACAAGGCTCTTTCATCGTGACTAAATACAAGGCTCTTTCATCGTGACTAAATACAAGGCTCTTTCATCGTGACTAAATACAAGGCTCTCTCATCGTGACTAAATACAAGGCACTTTCATCGTGACTAAATACAAGGCTCTTTCATCGTGACTAAATACAAGGCTCTCTCATCGTGACTAAATACAAGGCTCTTTCATCGTGACTAAATACAAGGCTCTTTCATCGTGACTAAATACAAGGCTCTTTCATCGTGACTAAATTCAAGGCACTTTCATCGCGACTAAATACAAGGCTCTTTCATCGTGACTAAATAAAAGGCTCTCTCATCGTGACTAAATACAAGGCTCTTTCATCGTGACTAAATACAAGGCTCTTTCATCGTGACTAAATACAAGGCTCTTTCATCGTGACTAAATTCAAGGCACTTTCATCGCGACTAAATACAAGGCTCTTTCATCGTGACTAAATACAAGGCTCTCTCATCGTGACTAAATACAAGGCTCTTTCATCGTGACTAAATACAAGGCTCTTTCATCGTGACTAAATACAAGGCTCTTTCATCGTGACTAAATACAAGTGACTCTTTCATCGTGACTAAATACAAGGCGTGACTAAATACAAGGCTCTTTCATCGTGACTAAATACAAGGCTCTTTCATCGTGACTAAATACAAGGCTCTTTCATCGTGACTAAATACAAGGCTCTTTCATCGTGACTAAATACAAGGCTCTCTCATCGTGACTAAATACAAGGCTCTTTCATCGTGACTAAATACAAGGCTCTTTCATCGTGACTAAATACAAGGCTCTTTCATCGTGACTAAATACAAGGCACTTTCATCGTGACTAAATACAAGGCTCTTTCATCGTGACTAAATACAAGGCTCTCTCATCGTGACTAAATACAAGGCTCTTTCATCGTGACTAAATACAAGGCTCTTTCATCGCGTGACTAAATACAAGGCTCTTTCATCGTGACTAAATACAAGGCTCTCTCATCGTGACTAAATACAAGGCACTTTCATCGTGACTAAATTCAAGGCACTAAATACAAGGCACTTTCATCGCGACTAAATACAAGGCTCTTTCATCGTGACTAAATAAATAAAGGCTCTCTCATCGTGACTAAATACAAGGCTCTTTCATCGTGACTAAATACAAGGCTCTTTTTGACATCAAGGCACTTTCATCGTGACTAAATACAAGGCTCTTTCATCGTGACTAAATACAAGGCTCTCTCATCGTGACTAAATACAAGGCTCTTTCATCGTGACTAAATACAAGGCTCTTTCATCGTGACTAAATACAAGGCTCTTTCATCTGACTCAAGGCACTTTCATCGTGACTAAATACAAGGCTCTTTCATCGTGACTAAATACAAGGCTCTCTCATCGTGACTAAATACAAGGCTCTTTCATCGTGACTAAATACAAGGCTCTTTCATCGTGACTAAATACAAGGCTCTCTCATCGTGACTAAATACAAGGCTCTCTCATCGTGACTAAATACAAGGCTCTTTCATCGTGACTAAATACAAGGCTCTTTCATCGTGACTAAATACAGGGCTCTTTCATCGTGACTAAATACAAGGCTCTTTCATCGTGACTAAATACAAGGCTCTCTCATCGTGACTAAATACAAGGCTCTCTCATCGTGACTAAATACACGTCAGATGTTGACATCAAAATGCTGCTTGAATGAACAACCTCATTTCATGGTCTGCTCTCTTGAATGACAAACACATTCTTCAATCCCTCCAGTCCTCTCTTCCTCATTGTCCCTTCAGTCCTCCCTTTCTCATTGTCCCTCCCTTCAGTCCACTCTTTGTCATTGTCCGTTCTTCTCTTTCTTCCTCCCTGTCTTCTTAAGATGAGTGGTTAATCAGTCAGAAGGCTCAGTGAGAAGAGAACAGTGTTGGTGTGTTGTTCATTAGCTGAACATGCTCTCCTACTGAGAGAGGTCTGACACAAACATACACACACACACTTGTTGGTTTTACTGTCCAAGTGGGGACCACAAACATATTTTGTTTACCCAAAAGAACGGTACTGTTAGACTTATAACTGTGCCTTCCTGTTTTATACTGATGCTAAAATGTTTATTCTGTTCTAATGAGTCATTTACATTTACTATGTTGCTATTCTATTCTTATATTTGATCATTTCTTATTGTTGTTGCATTGTAGAGAAGGAACTTCAAGTGAGCACACACACGTGTAGAGCTGTGACACCCGAGAGCCTGTGACCGTGGCAACAATGGGATGCCGGTGACAAAAGCCACTGGAGAGAGAGAGAGAGAGAGAGAGAGAGAGAGAGAGAGAGAGAGATTGCTTTGGCAATGTTAACACGTTTCCCATGCCAATAAAGCCCTTGAATTGAATTGAATTGAATTGAATTGAGAGAGAGAGAGGGAGAGAGAGAGAGAGAGAGGTGTGTAAAACTCTCATCCCCAGAGGAGTCCGAGAACCTTCTTCTCTCTCGTCTTAAACTTCTTTAATGTTCTGTTATCTCGGTGGAGTAGCAGCTAACGAGGTGCTATGAAAGGACACACAAGGCTCTCTCTTTGAACAGAGGCCCTGTGTCATGTTACTGTGGCCCCAGGGGTTTTAGGGCCCATACCAAGGCCTAGTCTCTCTCAGAGCAGCAAAGCCTTTTTAGGTGCTGAGTTGGTGGGAAAAGCGGCCAAGCTAATGTTTATCATATGTCCTAATCAGTGACAGGGTCAGGTTCACAGACCGGAGGGTGGGAGGGGGGCAGCCTGGGAACTAATAGATTCAGGTGTGTGTGTGTGTGTGTGTGTGTGTGTGTGTGTGTGTGTGTGTGTGTGTGTGTGTGTGTGATTAGCTCTCTCTGGATGTGGCCATGGATAACAGACAATAAGGAGCTATTTCATCAACTTGAGAGTTTCAATCTAAGGGGTGCAATCTGGATCAATACAACTGGAGAGTACCAGGGGGGTGGAAGGAAGCAATCTGGATCAATACAACTGGAGAGTACCAGGGGGGTGGAAGGAAGCAATCTGGATCAATCCAACTGGAGAGTACCAGGGGGTGGAAGGAAGCAATCGGGATCAATCCAACTGGAGAGTACCAGGGGGATAGAAGGAAGCAATCTGGATCAATCCAACTGGAGAGTACCAGGGGGGTGGAAGGAAGCAATCTGGATCAATCCAACTGGAGAGTACCAGGGGGGTGGAAGGAAGCAATCTGGATCAATCCAACTGGAGAGTACCAGGGGGGTGGAAGGAAGCAATCGGGATCAATCCAACTGGAGAGTACCAGGGGGGTGGAAGGAAGCAATCTGGATCAATCCAACTGGAGAGTACCAGGGGGGTGGAAGGAAGCAATCTGGATCAATACAACTGGAGAGTACCAGGGGGGGTGGAAGGAAGCAATCTGGATCAATCCAACTGGAGAGTACCAGGGGGGTGGAAGGAAGCAATCTGGATCAATCCACATGGAGAGTACCAGGGGGGTGGAAGGAAGCAATCTGGATCAATCCAACTGGAGAGTACCAGGGTGGTGGAAGGAAGCAATCTGGATCAATCCAACTGGAGAGTACCAGGGGGGTGGAAGGATGCAATCTGGATCAATCCAACTGGAGAGTACCAGGGGGTGGAAGGAAGCAATCTGGATGAAGACAACTGGAGAGTACCAGGGGGGTGGAAGGAAGGCACAGGAATGTCAGGCTACAGGGATAGAGAGGACTGAAAGTAGGTGAAATGTAAGGAGTCGAGGGATAGAGAGGGAGGGAACTATTTTTAAAAAGCGGTGTGATTTGAGCCTTAGACAGACAATATAAGGGGGGTGGGGGTGAATGAATGACCCTCCCTCCCCCTCTCTTGCCTCCGTCTCTAATTCCATCTCTCCGATATCTCATTTCTTTGAAGCTGGATAGACTATCGGACAACTGTGCTACCTCTCCTTCCTGTGGTTAGTCAGACCACACATCTGAGTAAGGTATCTGAGATTAGTCAGGCTACAAAGCTGAGTAGGGTGTCTGAGATTAGTCAAGCTACAGAGCTGAGTAGGGTGTCTGAGATTAGTCAGGCTACAAAGCTGAGTAGGGTGTCTGAGATTAGGTTAGTCAGGCTACAGAGCTGAGTAGGGTGTCTGAGATTAGTCAGGCTACAGAGCTGAGTAGGGTGTCTGAGATTAGTCAGGCTACAGAGCTGAGTAGGGTGTCTGAGAATAGATTAGTCAGGCTACAGAGCTGAGTAGGGTGTCTGAGATTAGTCAGGCTACAGAGCTGAGTAGGGTGTCTGAGAATAGACTAGTCAGGCTACAGAGCTGAGTAGGGTGTCTGAGATTAGTCAGGCTACAGAGCTGAGTAGGGTGTCTGAGATTAGTCAAGCTACAGAGCTGAGTAGGGTGTCTGAGATTAGTCAAGCTACAGAGCTGAGTAGGGTGTCTGAGATTAGTCAGGCTACAAAGCTGAGTAGGGTGTCTGAGATTAGGTTAGTCAGGCTACAGAGCTGAGTAGGGTGTCTGAGATTAGTCAGGCTACAGAGCTGAGTAGGGTGTCTGAGATTAGTCAGGCTACAAAGCTGAGTAGGGTGTCTGAGATTAGGTTAGTCAGGCTACAGAGCTGAGTAGGGTGTCTGAGATTAGTCAGGCTACAGAGCTGAGTAGGGTGTCTGAGATTAGTCAGGCTACAGAGCTGAGTAGGGTGTCTGAGATTAGGTTAGTCAGGCTACAGAGCTGAGTAGGGTGTCTGAGATTAGTCAGGCTACAGAGCTGAGTAGGGTGTCTGAGATTAGGTTAGTCAGGCTACAGAGCTGAGTAGGGTGTCTGAGATTAGTCAGGTTACAGAGCTGAGTAGGGTGTCTGAGATTAGTCAAGCTACAGAGCTGAGTAGGGTGTCTGAGATTAGTCAAGCTACAGAGCTGAGTAGGGTGTCTGAGATTAGTCAGGCTACAAAGCTGAGTAGGGTGTCTGAGATTAGGTTAGTCAGGCTACAGAGCTGAGTAGGGTGTCTGAGATTAGTCAGGCTACAGAGCTGAGTAGGGTGTCTGAGATTAGTCAAGCTACAGAGCTGAGTAGGGTGTCTGAGATTAGTCAAGCTACAGAGCTGAGTAGGGTGTCTGAGATTAGTCAGGCTACAAAGATGAGTAGGGTGTCTGAGATTAGGTTAGTCAGGCTACAGAGCTGAGTAGGGTGTCTGAGATTAGTCAGGCTACAGAGCTGAGTAGGGTGTCTGAGATTAGTCAGGCTACAGAGCTGAGTAGGGTGTCTGAGATTAGTCAGGCTACAAAGCTGAGTAGGGTGTCTGAGATTAGGTTAGTCAGGCTACAGAGCTGAGTAGGGTGTCTGAGATTAGTCAGGCTACAGAGCTGAGTAGGGTGTCTGAGATTAGTCAGGCTACAGAGCTGAGTAGGGTGTCTGAGATTAGGTTAGTCAGGCTACAGAGCTGAGTAGGGTGTCTGAGATTAGTCAGGCTACAGAGCTGAGTAGGGTGTCTGAGATTAGTCAGGCTACAGAGCTGAGTAGGGTGTCTGAGATTAGTCAGGCTACAGAGCTGAGTAGGGTGTCTGAGAATAGATTAGTCAGGCTACAGAGCTGAGTAGGGTGTCTGAGATTAGGTTAGTCAGGCTACAGAGCTGAGTAGGGTGTCTGAGATTAGTCAGGCTACAGAGCTGAGTAGGGTGTCTGAGATTAGTCAAGCTACAGAGCTGAGTAGGGTGTCTGAGATTAGTCAAGCTACAGAGCTGAGTAGGGTGTCTGAGATTAGTCAGGCTACAAAGCTGAGTAGGGTGTCTGAGATTAGGTTAGTCAGGCTACAGAGCTGAGTAGGGTGTCTGAGATTAGTCAGGCTACAGAGCTGAGTAGGGTGTCTGAGATTAGTCAGGCTACAGAGCTGAGTAGGGTGTCTGAGATTAGTCAGGCTACAGAGCTGAGTAGGGTGTCTGAGATTAGTCAGGCTACAGAGCTGAGTAGGGTGTCTGAGAATAGATTAGTCAGGCTACAGAGCTGAGTAGGTGTCTGAGATTAGGTTAGTCAGGCTACAGAGCTGAGTAGGGTGTCTGAGATTAGGTTAATCAGGCTACAGAGCTGAGTAGGGTGTCTGAGATTAGGTTAATCAGGCTACAGAGCTGAGTAGGGTGTCTGAGATTAGGTTAATCAGGCTACAGAGCTGAGTAGGGTGTCTGAGATTAGGTTAATCAGGCTACAGAGCTGAGTAGGGTGTCTGAGATTAGGTTAATCAGGCTACAGAGCTGAGTAGGGTGTCTGAGATTAGGTTAATCAGGCTACAGAGCTGAGTAGGGTGTCTGAGATTAGGTTAATCAGGCTACAGAGCTGAGTAGGGTGTCTGAGATTAGGTTAGTCAGGCTACAGAGCTGAGTAGGGTGTCTGAGATTAGGTTAGTCAGGCTACAGAGCTGAGTAGGGTGTCTGAGATTAGGTTAATCAGGCTACAGAGCTGAGTAGGGTGTCTGAGATTAGGTTAATCAGGCTACAGAGCTGAGTAGGGTGTCTGAGATTAGGTTAGTCAGGCTACAGAGCTGAGTAGGGTGTCTGAGATTAGGTTAGTCAGGCTACAGAGCTGAGTAGGGTGTCTGAGATTAGTCAGGCTACAGAGCTGAGTAGGGTGTCTGAGATTAGGTTAGTCAGGCTACAGAGCTGAGTAGGGTGTCTGAGATTAGTCAGGCTACAGAGCTGAGTAGGGTGTCTGAGTTTAGTCAGGCTACAGAGCTGAGTAGGGTGTCTGAGATTAGGTTAGTCAGGCTACAGAGCTGAGTAGGGTGTCTGAGATTAGTCAGGCTACAGAGCTGAGTAGGGTGTCTGAGATTAGTCAGGCTACAGAGCTGAGTAGGGTGTCTGAGATTAGTCAAGCTACAGAGCTGAGTAGGGTGTCTGAGATTAGTCAGGCTACAAAGATGAGTAGGGTGTCTGAGATTAGGTTAGTCAGGCTACAGAGCTGAGTAGGGTGTCTGAGATTAGTCAGGCTACAGAGCTGAGTAGGGTGTCTGAGATTAGTCAGGCTACAGAGCTGAGTAGGGTGTCTGAGATTAGTCAGGCTACAAAGCTGAGTAGGGTGTCTGAGATTAGGTTAGTCAGGCTACAGAGCTGAGTAGGGTGTCTGAGATTAGTCAGGCTACAGAGCTGAGTAGGGTGTCTGAGATTAGTCAGGCTACAGAGCTGAGTAGGGTGTCTGAGATTAGGTTAGTCAGGCTACAGAGCTGAGTAGGGTGTCTGAGATTAGTCAGGCTACAGAGCTGAGTAGGGTGTCTGAGATTAGTCAGGCTACAGAGCTGAGTAGGGTGTCTGAGATTAGTCAGGCTACAGAGCTGAGTAGGGTGTCTGAGAATAGATTAGTCAGGCTACAGAGCTGAGTAGGGTGTCTGAGATTAGGTTAGTCAGGCTACAGAGCTGAGTAGGGTGTCTGAGATTAGTCAGGCTACAGAGCTGAGTAGGGTGTCTGAGATTAGTCAAGCTACAGAGCTGAGTAGGGTGTCTGAGATTAGTCAAGCTACAGAGCTGAGTAGGGTGTCTGAGATTAGTCAGGCTACAAAGCTGAGTAGGGTGTCTGAGATTAGGTTAGTCAGGCTACAGAGCTGAGTAGGGTGTCTGAGATTAGTCAGGCTACAGAGCTGAGTAGGGTGTCTGAGATTAGTCAGGCTACAAAGCTGAGTAGGGTGTCTGAGATTAGGTTAGTCAGGCTACAGAGCTGAGTAGGGTGTCTGAGATTAGTCAGGCTACAGAGCTGAGTAGGGTGTCTGAGATTAGTCAGGCTACAGAGCTGAGTAGGGTGTCTGAGATTAGTCAGGCTACAGAGCTGAGTAGGGTGTCTGAGATTAGTCAGGCTACAGAGCTGAGTAGGGTGTCTGAGAATAGATTAGTCAGGCTACAGAGCTGAGTAGGGTGTCTGAGATTAGGTTAGTCAGGCTACAGAGCTGAGTAGGGTGTCTGAGATTAGGTTAATCAGGCTACAGAGCTGAGTAGGGTGTCTGAGATTAGGTTAATCAGGCTACAGAGCTGAGTAGGGTGTCTGAGATTAGGTTAATCAGGCTACAGAGCTGAGTAGGGTGTCTGAGATTAGGTTAATCAGGCTACAGAGCTGAGTAGGGTGTCTGAGATTAGGTTAATCAGGCTACAGAGCTGAGTAGGGTGTCTGAGATTAGGTTAATCAGGCTACAGAGCTGAGTAGGGTGTCTGAGATTAGGTTAATCAGGCTACAGAGCTGAGTAGGGTGTCTGAGATTAGGTTAGTCAGGCTACAGAGCTGAGTAGGGTGTCTGAGATTAGGTTAGTCAGGCTACAGAGCTGAGTAGGGTGTCTGAGATTAGGTTAATCAGGCTACAGAGCTGAGTAGGGTGTCTGAGATTAGGTTAATCAGGCTACAGAGCTGAGTAGGGTGTCTGAGATTAGGTTAGTCAGGCTACAGAGCTGAGTAGGGTGTCTGAGATTAGGTTAGTCAGGCTACAGAGCTGAGTAGGGTGTCTGAGATTAGTCAGGCTACAGAGCTGAGTAGGGTGTCTGAGATTAGGTTAGTCAGGCTACAGAGCTGAGTAGGGTGTCTGAGATTAGTCAGGCTACAGAGCTGAGTAGGGTGTCTGAGTTTAGTCAGGCTACAGAGCTGAGTAGGGTGTCTGAGATTAGGTTAGTCAGGCTACAGAGCTGAGTAGGGTGTCTGAGATTAGTCAGGCTACAGAGCTGAGTAGGGTGTCTGAGATTAGTCAGGCTACAGAGCTGAGTAGGGTGTCTGAGATTAGGTTAGTCAGGCTACAGAGCTGAGTAGGGTGTCTGAAATTAGATTAGTCAGGCTACAGAGCTGAGTAGGGTGTCTGAGATTAGGTTAATCAGGCTACACAGAGACAGACAATCTTTTTCCCCATTTTGTTATGTTACAGCCTTATTCTAAAATGGATTAAATACATTTTTGTCCTCATCAAACTACACACTGTACCCCATAATGACATCACAATACCCCATAATGACATCACAATACCCCATAATGACACAGCGAAAAAAGGTTCAGATATTTTCGGTGCTTTATTTATTTTTTAAAAGACAGAAATACACTATTTGCATACTTATTCAGACCTTTTGCTTTGAGACTCGACATTAAGCTCAGGTGCATCCTGTTTCCATAAATCATCGTTGAGATGTTTCTACAATTTGACTGGAATCCACCTGCTGGCAATCCAACATCATTTGGAAAGGCACACACCTGTCTAATTTGGAAAGGCACACACCTGTCTATATAAAGGTCACACAGTTGATAGCGCATGGCAGAGCAAAAACCAAACCATGAGGACGAAGGAATTGTCCGTAGAGCTCCAAGACAGGATTGTGTCCAGGCACAAATCTTTGTATGGGTACCAAAACAATTCTGCACCATTGAAGGTCCCCAAGAACACAGTGGCCTCCATCCTTCTTAAATGGGAGAAGTTTGGAACCACCCAGACTCTTCATAGAGCTGGCCGCCCGGCCAAACTGAGGACAGAAGGGCCTTGGTCAGGGAGGTGAACAAGAACCCGATGGTCACATTGACAGAGTTCCAGAGTTCCTCTGTGGAGGTGGGAGAACCTTGCAGAAGAACAACCATCTCTGCAGCATGCCACTCCAGACCTTTATGGTATTGTGGCCAGACGGAAGCCACTCCTCAGTGAAATGCACATGACAGCCCGCTTGGAGTTTGCCAAAAGGCACCTAAAGGACTCTCAGACCATGAGAAACAAGATTCTCTGGTCTGATGAAATCAAGATTTAACTTTTTGGCCTGAATGTGAAGTAAGGAGGAAACCAGACACCATCCCTACGGTGAAGAATGGTGGTTGAGGCATCGTACTGTGGGGATGTTTTTCAGCAGCAGGAAATGGGAGACTAGTCAGGATCGAGGGAAAGATCAACAGAGCAAAGAAGAAAGAGATACTTAATGAAAACCTGCTCCAGAGCGCTCAGGACCTCAGACTGGACCTCAACAGGACATCAACCCTAAGCACACAGCCAACACAATGCAGAAGAGGCTTCGGGACAAGTCTCTGAATATCCTTGAGTGGCCCAGTCCCGGACTTTAAACATATCTATCATCTCTGGAGACGCTTGCTCGTCCAACCTGACAGAGCTTGAATGGATCGGCAGAGAAGAATGGGAGAAAACTCCCCAGATACAGGTGTGCCAAGCTTGTAGCGTCATAACCAACAAAGTACTGAGTGAAGGTCTGAATACTTATTTTAAATAATAACCATTTTTCAATTTTTGCCTAAAATGACAAATTTAACTGCCTGTAGCTCAGGACCTGAAGCAAGGATATGCATTTTATTGATACCATATGAAAGGAAACACTTTGAAGTTTGTGGAAATGTGAAAATTAATGTAGTAGAATATAACACATTATATCTGGTAAAAGACAATACAAAACAAATGAATTGCATTTTATTTGTATTTTTTTTTTTTATGATTATCTTTGAAAATACAATAGAAAGGCCATACTTTCAGATATGAGTCTAGGTGTAATTTAGATTTTGGCCACTAGGTGGAAGCAGTGTGTGTGTGTGTGCGCAATGTTTCAGACTGATCCAGTGAAGAATTATATCACAGCACAATATTTTGTATTAAGTCTGTCAGGAGTTTGTCCAATGTGCCAAATTGGTCATTTGATACATTTTCAAGTACATAACTATAGAGAACAAAAATGTTAATAAAAAATATATTTCTTAAATTGAATTTAAGTTTACACACTCCCAGGAATGTCATACATGATCGATCATTAAATTATACATGAACTTTCACACATGAATGTGCTTGGTGGGTGTGTAGCCAGACAGCAGTGGGGTAAAACTATAGACACCAGTTTCTAAATTGGAACATAAAAATGGATTTTATCAAACAAAACTTTGCTACATTTTATTTCTGTGACCCCCAGGATGACAAATCAGAGCCAGATTACTGAATGTAAGTACATTATTTACCTTCAGAGGTGAATGTATTAAACCAGTTGCCGTGATAGAAGTGTTTTGTTGTCGAGCTCTCTCCTCAAACAATTTTTTTCACTGTAATAGCTACTGTTAATTGGACACCGCAGATGAACATTAATTTAAGATTTCTGCCCATGTAAGACATGTCTATGTCTAGGAAAGTTGGCTGTTTATTGTTTTATTCTAGTCACATTAGCTAACATTACCAACAACCGTTTTAGGGATTCCCGTAGAGGTTAATGTGATTGTTTTTTTTTCATATTTATTTTATACATTTCCAAAACAGTTATGCAAATCTGTTAATGCTTTGTCATTATGGGGTATTGTGTGTAGATTAATGGGGGGTGGGGTGTGTAATGTCTCCTGTCTAGCTACCAAGGGATTTACTCCGGCTCTTCTAGACAAACAGACTGAATTTTTTTTAAATGAAAATGTCTAGGCCAGCTAAATAAATGGTTAGGATTAGGGTTAGGCCTGCAAAAGAAAGGAATATGTTTAGGGTTAGGCCAGCTAAAAAAAGGGAAACCAGAGCCAGAGTAAGAGGGTGACACAGAGCATTATGGGATATATTATGCTCTGTTTCTCAAGGGGCTTGTGCTGTGTTTCTGTGGAGATATCCTATCTGGTTCTCATGTCTGTGGAGAGGCCTTAGAGTTTCACCTACGACCCCAACCTGCTAAATGTGGGGTGAGGGTTGAGAGGAAGGGGGAGGGTGGAGCAGAGAAGGTGGGGTCGAGAGGCAGGGAGGAAGGGGGGTGTTGAATGGTGGAATTTACTGGGCAGACTTACACGCTTAGAAAATAAATTGCTATCTAGAACCTAATTTTTCAAGTGTTCTACTCCGCTAGCCAGCACCCCACATAATTAGGTGTGTTTCTTTCGCCTTGGTTGTCCTTCAGTGCAGTCTGGTGTGCTACGGTTAGATGTCAGGCGTTAGGACTAACTTGTCTTTGTTGTCCTGCAGTGCAGTCCGGTGTGCTACGGTTAGATGTCAGGGGTTAGGACTAACTTGTCTTGGTTGTCCTGCAGTGCAGTCTGGTGTGCTATGGTTAGATGTCAGGGGTTAGGACTAACTTGTCTTGTTTGTCCTGCAGTGCAGTCCGGTGTGCTATGGTTAGATGTCAGGGGTTAGGACTAACTTGTCTTGGCTGTGCTGCCTGTCTCTTGAGGTGAACCAGGGAGGTTTAAGGTTAACACAGTAACAAACAGGTAAAACAGGCATGTACCTTGACTTGGCTGTCCTGAAGTGCTTTCTGTAGATGGGCTACTTGTCGATTGAGGTGCACCAGAGAGATTTCTTCTTTAAACACCTGACAGTTCAGCTTCATCTTATCCAGAAGACGAACCTCTGATCGCCTGTAAGGTAAAGATTACATAAACTCAAAAAAAAAAAAAAAAAAAATGTCCTCAACTGCATTTATTTTCAGCAAACTTAACATGTGTAAATATTTGAATGAACATATGATTCAACAACTGAGACTTAAACTGAATAAGTTCCACAGACATGTGACTAACATAAATGTAATAATGTGTCCCTGAACAAAGGGGAGGTCAAAATCAAAAGTAACAGTCAGTATCTGGTGTGGCCACCAGCTGCATTAATTACTGCAGTGCATCTCCTCCTCATGGACTGCACCAGATTTGCCAGTTCTTGCTGTGAGATGTTACCCCACTCTTCCACCAAGGCACCTGAAAGTTCCTGGACATTTCTGGGGGGAATGGCCCTAGCCCTCACCCTCCGATCCAACAGGTCCCAGACGTGCTCAATGGGATTGAGATCCGGGCTCTTTGCTGGCAATGGCAGAACACTGACATCCCTTTCTTGCAGGAAATCATGCACAGAACGAGTAGCATGGCTGTTGGCATTGTCATGCTGGAGGGTCATGTCAGGATGAGCCTGCAGGAAAGGTACCTTCGCTGTAATGCACAGCGTTGAGATTGCCTGCAATGACAACAAGCTCAGTCCGATGATGCTGTGACACACCGCCCCAGACCATGACGGACCCTCCACCTCCAAATCGATCCCGCTCCAGAGTACAGGCCTCTGTGTATTTCTCATTCCTTCGAAGATAAATGCGAATCCGACCATCACCCCTGGTGAGACAAAACTGCGACTCGTCGGTGAAGAGCAATTTTTGCTAGTCCTGTCTGGTCCAGAGATGGTGGGTTTGTGCCGATAGGCGACGTTGTTGCCGTTGATGTCTGATGAGGACCTGCCTTTCAACAGGCCTACAAGCCCTGAGTCCAGCCTCTCTCAGCCTATTGTGGACAGTCTGAGCACTGATGGAGGGATTGTGGGTTCCTGGTGTAACTCGGGCAGTTGTTGTTGCCATCCTGTACCTGTCCAGCAGGTGTGATGTTCGGATGTACCGATCCCGTGCAGGTGTTGTTGCACGTGGTCTGCAACTGTGAGGACAATCAGCTGTCCGTCCTGTCTCCCTGTAGCGCCGTCTTAGACGTCTCAGGGTACGGGCATTGCAATTTATTGCCCTAGGCGCATCTGCAGTCCTCATTGCTCCTTGCAGCATGCAAGGAGCAATGCTGCAAAGGCACGCAAAGGCACGTTCAAGCAGATGAGGGACCCTGGGCATTTTTCTTTTGGTGTTTTCAGTGTCAGTAGAAAGGCCTCTTTAGTGTCCTTTGTTTTCATAACTGTGACCTTCACTGTCTTCCGTCTGTAAGCTGTTAGTGTCTTAACGACCGTTCCACGGGTGCATGTTCATTAATTGTTCATGATTCATTGAACAAGCATGGGAAACAGTGTTTAAGCCTTTTACAATGAAGATCTGTAAAGTTATTTGGATTTTTACCAATCATCTTTGAAAGACAGGGTCCTGAAAAAGGGACGTTTCATTTTTTGCTGACATGATTATATACCTTAGGACGGCAGGTAGCGTAGTGGTTAGAGCATTGGGCCAGTAACCGAAAGGTTGCTAGATTGAATCCCTGAGCTGACAAGGTAAAAAAAACTGTCGTTCCGCCCCTGAACAAGGCTGTTCCTAGGCTGTCATTGTAAATACAAATCTGTTCGTAACTGACTTGCCTAATAATACAAAATATATGATGAGGACAGACAATAACAAGTCATAAGCATCTCTGATCACCTGGATGACACAGTAAAGTAATGTTTACCAGGCAGTTACAAGGAAGAAGTAAAATAAATTAAATTAAAATAAAGTAATGTTTACCAGGTACAGTGGCTTGTGAAAATATTCACCCCCTTGGCATTTTTCCTATTTTTTACAACCTGGAATTAAAATGGAATTTTTTTTTGGGGGGGGGGGTGTATCATATGATTTACACAACATGCCTACCACTTCGAAGATGCAAAATAGTTTTTAATGTGAAACAGAGAAGAAATAAGACAAAAAACGTCAACAAGCGAAACTATTTACCCCCCCAAAGTCACTACTTTTTAGATGTTCTTTTTGCAGCAATTACAGCTGCAAGTCTCTTGGGGTATGTCTCTGTAAGCTTGGCACGTCTAGCCACTGGGATTTTTGCAAAACTACTCCAGCTCCTTCAAGTTCGATGGGTTCCTCTGGTGTACAGCAATCGATAAGTCATACCACAGATACCCAATTGAATTGAGGTCTGGGCTTTGACTCGGCCATTCCAAGACATTTAAATGTTTCCCCTTAAACCACTCGAGTGTTGCTTTAGATGTATTCTTAGGGTCATTGTCCTGCTGTAAGATTAACCTCCATCCCAGTCTCAAATCTCTGGAATAGTGAAACAGGTTTCCCTCAAGAATTTCCCTGCATTTTGCACCATCCATCATTCCTTCAATTCTGATCAGTTTCCCAGTCCCTGCCAATGAAAAACACCCCTACAGCATGATGCTGCCACTACCATGCCTCACTGTGGGGATGGTGTTCTCGGGGTGATGAGAGGTGTTGGGTTTGCCCCAGACATAACGTTTTCCTTGATGGCCAAAAAGCTACATTTTAGACTCATCTGACCAGAGTACCTTCTTCCATATGTTTGGGGAGTCTCCCACAGGCCTTATTGGCGAACACCAAAAATGTTTGCTTATTTTTTTCTTTAACCTCTCAGGGATCGTTCGGGACATGAGCGTCCCACCTCTCAACAGCCAGTGAAAATGCAGGGCGCCAAATTCAAAACAACAGAAATCCCATAATTAAAATTGCTTAAACATAGAAGTATTTTACACAATTTTAAAGATAAACTTCTCGTTAATCCAACCACAGTGTCCGATTTCAAAAAACGCTTTTCAACATAACGTGTCTGTGCCTCGACCTAGGTTGGGCAAAACTAAACATGGCGCTGTTCGCTTTAGCGACCTCACTGGAATAAAGACCTCCTCCATTCCTGTCATTATTGAAAGAGATTGTGATATCTCACATCTCAAAATAGGGCTCCTTAATGTTAGATCTCTCACTTCCAAGGCAGTTATAGTCAATGAACTAATCACGGATCATAATCTTGATGAGATTGGCCTGACAGAAACACGGCTTAAGCCTGATGAATTTACTCTGTTAAATGAGGCCTCGCCTCCTGGTAACACTAGCGACCATATCCCCCGCTCATCCTGCCAAGGAGGAGGTGTTCCTAACATTTATGATAGAACATTTCAATTTTTTTTTAAACAACAACGTTTTCGTCTTTTGATCTCCCAGTCTATGTAGCCTACTCAATCACTTTTTATAGCTACTGTTTACAGGCCTCCAGGGCCGTATACAGCATTCCTCACTGAGTTCCTATTGGACCTTGTAGTCATGGCAGAAAATATTCATTTTTGGGGACTTTAATATTCACATGGAAAAGTCCACAGACCCACTCCAAAGGGCTTTCGGAGCCATCATCGACTCAGTGGGTTTTGTCCAACATGTCTCCGGATCTACTCACTGCCACAGTAATACTCTGGACCTAGTTTTGTCCCGTGGAATAAATGTTGTGGATCTTAATGTTTTTCCTCATAATCCTGGACTATCGGACCACCATTTTATTACATTTGCAATCACAACAAATAATCTGCTCAGACCCCAACCAAGGATCATCAAAAGACATACCATAAATTCTCAGACAACCCAAAGCTTCCTAGATGTCCTTCCAGACTCCCTCCGCCTACCCAAGGACGTCAGAGTACAAAAATCAATTAACCACCTAACTGAGGAACTCCATTTAACCTTACGCAATAGCCTAGAAGCAGTTGCACCCCTAAAAACTAAAAACATTTGTCATAAGAAACTAGCTCCCTGGTATACAGATAATACCCGAGCCCTGAAGAAAGCTTCCAGAAAATTGGAACGGAAATGGCGCCACACCAAACTGGAAGTCTTCCGACTAGCTTGGAAAGACAGTACCGTGCAGTATCGAAGAGCCCTTACTGCTGCTCGATCATCCTATTTTTCCAACTTAATTGAGGAAAATAAGAACAATCCAAAATACATAAACACTTTCTGGGTTTTTAATTTTTTTAAACAACTAATTTTTTTCATTTCACTTCACCAATTTAGACTATTTTGTGTATGTCCATTTCATGAAATCCAAATAAAATCCATTTAAATAACAGGTTGTAATGCAACAAAATAGGGAAAACGCCAATAAGGGTTAATACTTTTGCAAGGCATTGTAGTTACAGTGAGAATTAAAGTAAAGGGATGTTTACCAGGTAGTTACAAGGGATACAATCACATAACACAGACACAGGAGGAAAGAAGCTTTATGTGAATAACTGCATACCAGTGTATTATTTTCCTTGTAAATTCAGGTCCCTAAACGGCAGTAGATCTCAGCTCCCTGCTACTGTCTGTTCAACACCATAACTGTTGCACCAACAGGTCCACACTCTTTGAGAATGTCACTAGCTGTTCGCATTAACTTGGCTACAATGGGCTAGTAATTCACACTTATTGGGCAGGTGCACAAATCATTTCAAAAGCATCAAGTACGTATGAGTGAGTGCGGTGGTTGATTTGAAATATGAGAAAGTGTTAAGATGGGTTCTTTCAACAGTTTTCACTTTTTTTCACACCAGAGTGAGTAGCTTTTCACACCAGAGTGAGTAGCTTTTCACAGCAGAGTGAGTAGCTTTTCACAGCAGAGTGAGTAGCTTTTCACAGCAGAGTGAGTAGCTTTTCACACCAGAGTAGCTTTTCACAGCAGAGTGAGTAGCTTTTCACAGCAGAGTGAGTAGCTTTTCACACCAGAGTAGCTTTTCAAACCACGTATTGTGAATGTCACCATGAATTTGTATTTATTTTAACCTTTATTTAAATAGGAAAGTCAGTTATGAACTAATAGCTTTTCACACCAGAGTAGCTTTTCACACCAGAGTAGCTTTTCACACCAGAGTGAGTAGCTTTTCACACCAGAGTGAGTAGCTTTTCACACCAGAGTGAGTATCTTTTCACACCAGAATGAGTAGCTTTTCACACCAGAGTGAGTAGCTTTTCACAGCAGAGTGTGTAGCTTTTCACAGCAGAGTAGCTTTTCACACCAGAGTGAGTAGCTTTTCACAGCAGAGTGAGTAGCTTTTCACACCAGAGTAGCTTTTCACAGCAGAGTGAGTAGCTTTTCACAGCAGAGTGAGTAGCTTTTCACACCAGAGTAGCTTTTCAAACCACGTATTGTGAATGTCACCATGAATTTGTATTTATTTTAACCTTTATTTAAATAGGAAAGTCAGTTATGAACTAATTCTTCTTTACAAGGATGGCCTACCCTGGCCAAACCCTAACCTGGACAACGCTGGGCCAATTGTGCCCCGCCATATGGGACTCCCGATCACATCCGGTTGTGATACAGCATGGAATCGAACCAGGGTCTATTGTTACGCCTCTAGCATTGAGGTGCAGTGCCTTAGACTGCTGTGCCACTTGGGAGCCCAAATATGCCTGATACACTTCCATTTCAATGGGTATGGACTCATCCTGAACATTGTGTGAGAATTTGTATTAGTTGGGAACATATGACACACTGTATGAAGTTTATTTAAAGGTTTAGTCTACCGGAGACCAACGTTTTAAAAACTAGTTTTAAAAACGAAATCAAAAGTCACAAATGCTTGTCTCAAACATCACTATTAGACCTACTAATATTTTGTCCGTAATAGGGTGTCAGGGAGCTTAGTTAGAGAGGTAAGCCTGAAACCAGAAGTTCGCCAGCTCCCATCTGTACATGTCAGCCCTGTACTACATCTGAGAGACCAATATGACACAACTTAATTGTTGCTGCGATCCAATGCATCTCACATAAAAGTTACATTTTCTTTGGCACATTGCATTATGGGAACAATAGTTTTGTTATGAACATACTCATTCCTGCGAACGGCTGTGTTTCTCATGGACTCTCGGAGGCTCTTTAGACTGTGTCTCTTGTCTCTGAGCAGTCCCAGAGCCAGCCCAAGGCGCTGCTTCAGCTCTGGGGATCTCAGCCCTGACACATCCACCTCCCCATCCATTCTCTTCAGCTCTGAACAGAATGCTACCAGCCCGTGGTGGATCTCCTGAACCTAGGGTGAACATTAGGAATAAACAATTAGTTAAAGGCCCATAGATGCTATGCTATTTTATTCTAGCAGTAGGCTACCAGGCCGTGGTGGATCTCCTGAACCATAGGGTCAACATTAGGAGTCAACAATGAATTAAAGGCCCCTAGATGCTATGCTACTATATGCTAGCAGTAGGCTACCAGGCCGTGGTGGATCTCCTGAACCATGGGGTCAACATGATGAGTCAACAATGAATTAAAGGCCCCTAGATGCTATGCTACTATATGCTAGCAGTAGGCTACCAGGCCGTGGTGGATCTCCTGAACCATAGGGTCAACATTAGGAGTCAACAATGAATTAAAGGCCCCTAGATGCTATGCTACTATATGCTAGCAGTAGGCTACCAGGCCGTGGTGGATCTCCTGAACCATAGGGTCAACATTAGGAGTCAACAATGAATTAAAGGCCCCTAGATGCTATGCTACTATATGCTAGCAGTAGGCTACCAGGCCGTGGTGGATCTCCTGAACCATAGGGTCAACATTAGGAGTCAACAATGAATTAAAGGCCCCTAGATGCTATGCTACTATATGCTAGCAGTAGGCTACCAGGCCGTGGTGGATCTCCTGAACCATGGGGTCAACATGATGAGTCAACAATGAATTAAAGGCCCCTAGATGCTATGCTACTATATGCTATCAGTAGGCTACCAGGCCGTGGTGGATCTCCTGAACCATAGGGTCAACATTAGGAGTCAACAATGAATTAAAGGCCCCTAGATGCTATGCTACTATATGCTAGCAGTAGGCTACCAGGCCGTGGTGGATCTCCTGAACCATGGGGTCAACATGATGAGTCAACAATGAATTAAAGGCCCCTAGATGCTATGCTACTATATGCTAGCAGTAGGCTACCAGGCCGTGGTGGATCTCCTGAACCATAGGGTCAACATTAGGAGTCAACAATGAATTAAAGGCCCATAGATGCTATGCTACTATATGCTAGCAGTAGGCTACCAGGCCGTGGTGGATCTCCTGAACCATGGGGTCAACATGATGAGTCAACTAAGAAGACGAAGAAGACAATGTTACTGGATGATTAATAATACTCTACTTTATTTCACCTGCAGGATGACGTTCTGTAGAGAGTCCACCTGTTCATTGAGTTCGCGTATCTTTTCCTCTTTACCTGGCTGGCTGACCCCTTGTACCTGGCGGTTTTGATTGACTGGACCGTTGCTAAGGGACACGTTGAAAGAAGGAGCTGGGGATTGGGGCTTGACGACACCTTTAGGTTTCTCCTGGTGGGTAAAAAAAAGAGAAGGTAATTAGTTCACAACCCAAAGTCTTTTACACAAGCCACAACAGACTAGCTAGAAGTATCTAGTGCCAGACAGAACAGCAGTAGATCAGTAGTCTCTAGTGCCAGACAGAACAGCAGTAGATCAGTAGTCTCTAGTGCCAGACAGACAAGCAGTAGATCAGTAGTAGTAATAGTAATAGAGCCTACTGATCTACTGCTGTTCTGTTCTGTTTGGCAATAGAGCATACTGATCTACTGCTGTTCTGTTCTGTCTGGCAATAGAGACTACTGATCTACTGATGTTCTGTCTGGCAATAGAGACTACTGATCTACTGATGTTCTGTCTGGCACTAGAGCCTACTGTTTTACTGCTGTTGTGTTCTGTTTGGCACTAGAGCCTACTGTTCTACTGCTGTACTGTTCTGTTTGGAAATAGAGCATACTGTTCTACTGCTGTTGTGTTCTGTTTGGCACTAGAGACTACTGATCTACTGCTGTTCTGTCTGGCACTAGAGCCTACTGTTCTACGGCTGTTGTGTTCTGTTTGGCAATAGAGCATACTGTTCTACTGCTGTTCTGTTCTGTTTGACACTAGACTCAGCTGTCTGTTGCACTGAGGAACACTGTTCTGTTTGACACTAGACTCAGCTGTCTGTTGCACTGAGGAACACTGTTCTGTTTGACACTAGACTCAGCTGTCTGTTGCACTGAGGAACACTGTTCTGTTTGACACTAGACTCAGCTGTCTGTTGCACTGAGAAACACTGTTCTGTTTGACACTAGACTCAGCTGTCTGTTGCACTGAGAAACACTGTTCTGTTTGACACTAGACTCAGCTGTCTGTTGCACTGAGGAACACTGTTCTGTTTGACACTAGACTCAGCTGTCTGTTGCACTGAGGAAAACTGTTCTGTTTGACACTAGACTCAGCTGTCTGTTGCACTGAGAAACACTGTTCTGTTTGACACTAGACTCAGCTGTCTGTTGCACTGAGAAACACTGTTCTGTTTGACACTAGACTCAGCTGTCTGTTGCACTGAGGAACACTGTTCTGTTTGGCATTAGAACATGTTGTCTGTGACTTAGTATGACTGTAAACTGTAACGGCTTTCACGTCTTACCTTTCTGCATAGATACAACTCCAGATATTTGTTCTCTGACTCTGCCAAGTCAACTATCTGCAGGTCTGATGACAGCTCCTCTGAAGAACCTTCAAAGCACAGACAAAAACATAATTTATTGTCACCTGTCAATGATATGGCCATTTAATATTATACAGTACGTCACACCCCTACTAAAGCCGTAGGCTGGTCCCAGATCTGTTTGTGCTGTCTTGTCATCTCCTATAGTCGTTGTCAATGTTTGGCGTGGCAATGGCTAGGAGTTAGCTCTACAGCACAAACAGATCTGGGACCAGTCCAGTGTAACCCTATACTACAAGACCTGAAGAGGTCTTTGTCTATAGTCAGTCAGTAAGTCAGTCTCAGCCAGTCACTGGCTCAGCCAGCCAGTCTGCCTCAGCCAGCCTGTCAGCCAGTCAGCCATTCAGCCAGTCAGCCAGTCAGCCATTCAGCCAGTCAGCCAGTCAGCCAGTCAGCCATTCAGCCAGTCAGCCATTCAGCCAGTCAGCCAGTCAGCCATTCAGCCATTCAGCCAGTCAGCCAGTCAGCCATTCAGCCAGTCAGCCATTCAGCCATTCAGCCAGTCAGCCATTCAGCCAGTCAGCCATTCAGCCATTCAGCCAGTCAGCCAGTCAGCCATTCAGCCATTCAGCCAGTCAGCCAGTCAGCCAGTTAGCCAGTCAGTCATTCCATCATTCATACAATGAGTGGTTAACACAGACCTGGTTTGTCTGTGAGGCTGAAGAGGTCCTTGTCCTCGGTCATTCCTAGCATCCTTAGACAGGACTCCATCACCTTCCCCACCGTGGTTTCTCTGGGGGTCCGCAGGTGGACTATCTGCACCGACGCTGAATCAAACACCATGACATTATGATCAGGGGCAAACCATATGGAATCACTAGCTAGTTGTATAGTGCAAGTTATAGTGCCGGTAAAATGACCAGTCCTGAGATATACAGAAGTAATGCACACATTGGTTCTTAACAGATTTAATATCAAGAAACCATTTATGGTGATCTCCATCAGCAGAGAGGTCCTCTGGTTCATAGGGTCAGGGCTTTTGCATCTATTACAAGGAGAAAGGAAAATACACACCTGGGTCATATTGACAGAATAGAATATAGAACAGAATAGAATATAGAACAGAATAGAATATAATAGAATATAGAATATTATAGAATATAGAACAGAATAGAATATAATAGAATATAGAATATTATAGAATATAGAACAGAATAGAATAGAGAACAGAGTAGAATATAATAGAATATAGAATATTATAGAATATAGAATATAATAGAATATAGAACAGAATAGAATATAGAACAGAATATAATATAATAGAATATAGAATATAATAGAATATAGAATATAATAGAATATAGAACAGAATAGAATATAATAGAATATAGAATATAATAGAATATAGAACAGAATAGAATATAGAACATAATAGAATATAATAGAATATAGAATATAATAGAATATAGAACAGAATAGAATATAGAATAGAATAGAATATAATAGAATATAGAATATAATAGAATATAGAACAGAATATAATATAGAACAGAATAGAATATAATAGAATATAGAATATAACAGAAAATAGAACAGAATAGAAAATAGAACAGAATAGAGTATAATAGTGCCAGCAGCATACCACCCTGCATACCACTGCGGGCTTGCTTCTGAAGCTAAGCAGGGTTGGTCCTGGTCGGTCCCTGGATGGGAGACCAGATGCTGCTGGAAGTGGTGTCGGAGGCACTCTTTCCTCTGGTATAAAAAATACCCCAATTGGCGTGGCAATTGCCCCTACACAATGCCCTGTGTAGGGGCAATGTCCCATCCTTTCGGATGGGACGATAAACGGGTATCCTGACTCTGAGGTCATTAAAGATCCCATGACACTTATCGTAAGAGTAGGGGTGTTAACCCCGGTGTCCTGGCTAAATTCCCAATCTGGCCCTCAAACCATCAAGGTCACCTAATAATCCCCAGTTTACAATTGGCTCATTCATCCCCCTCCTCTCCCCTGTAACTATTCCCCAGGTCGTTGCTGTAAATGAGAACGTGTCCTCAGTCAACTTACCAGGTAAAATACAAATATAAAAAAAACAAATTTTAAAAGAATGTAGAATAGAATAGAATATAGAACAGAATATAATACAATATAGAACAGCATATAGAACAGACTAGAATATAGAACAGAATAGAATATAATAGAATATAGAACAGAATATAATAGAATATAGAACAGAATATAATAGAATAGAATATAGAACAGAATACAATATAAAACAGAATAGAATTCAGAACAGAATATAATATAGAACAGAATATAATAGAATATAGAACAGAATATAATAGAATAGAATAGAATATAGAATAGAATACAATATAAAACAGAATAGATTTCAGAACAGAATAGAATATAGAACAGAATATAATAGAATAGAATATAGAACAGAATACAATATAAAACAGAATAGAATTCAGAACAGAATAGAATATAGAACAGAATATAATAGAATGTATAACAGAATAGAAAATAATATAATATAGAACAGAATATAATAGAATGTATAACAGAATAGAACAGAATATAATATAGAACAGAACAGAATGATGGATCAGCACTGAGAATAGCTAGGCGTACATACCTGAATTTAAAGGAATGTGTTTGATTCATGTTGAGGCAGCTTACATTTCGGAAGGACTTTGATTGGCTCATGGCCACCAATGCTGCTGTGAATTTCTCTACGTTGTTAGGACCAAACGTTTCTATGAGGAGAGAATACAGTTGGCTTGATGGAGGATTGGGGGAGTTACATTGAAAAGCGCTTTGATAATCTGGAAAAAAGACCATATAAATCCAATCCATTATTGCTTGTATTACTTATGTCCAGATTACACATTGTCATAGTAGTATGATAGGTGCAGTGTAATGTGTTGTTTTACATGGTCAGCCATAGTAGTATGATAGGTGCAGTGTAATGTGTTGTTTTACAGGGTCAGTCATAGTAGTGTGATAGGTGTTGTTTTACAGGGTCAGCCATAGTAGTATGATAGGTGTTGTTTTACAGGGTCAGTCATAGTAGTATGATAGGTGTTGTTTTACAGGGTCAGTCATAGTAGTATGATAGGTGTTGTTTTACAGGGTCGGCCATAGTAGTATGATAGGTGTTGTTTTACAGTGTCAGTCATAGTAGTATGATAGGTGTTGTTTTACAGGGTCAGTCATAGTAGTATGATAGGTGCACTGAAATGTGTTGTTTTACATGGTCAGCCATAGTAGTACAGAACCCCTGGAGCAAATTACGGTTTAAGTGCCTTGCTCAAGGGCACATCAACAGATTTTTCACCTTGTCAGCTCAGGTATTTGAACCAGCCACCTTTCAGTTACTGGCCCAATGATCTAACTGCTTGGCTACCTGCTACCTGGTTGGAAGTGATGGCAAATCGATTGATCAGCTGATTAACTGATTGTACCCAACAGGGAGTCCAGTCTCTGTGAGGTGGTGCTGGGCGGGTGTAGCTCTCTGTAAACAGCTGATAGGAGCTGCTCTCTCTCCTCCAGACTGGAGATGTGAAGAACCTCCAGGGTCGTCAGGTCTATTGAGGCTATATCAGTTCCACACAGCTCTGCCTCTGTCAGGGGTCAGGGGTCAGGAACAGACAGAGATCAGAGATCAGCCCCCATGGACCCCCCCCCCCCCCAAACAGCCCTCATAGAACCCCAAACCTGTCCCCATGGAAACCCAAAACAGTCCAAAAAAATGATTCAGCTCCCTCAAATATGGAACCCACAACTGACCACGTAGAACCCGGAAACAGTCGGAATGAAACCTTTACCATTTACCATTTACAAGCTCGTACTTTTACAATGACATCTTTTCAAAAAGATTCTAGGACCTGTAGAGAAAAATCATTAATTCAACATACATTTCCTAAATAGGATGTAATTATAGTCTGAGAAAAAAGTTCATCTATGTTGTAGAAAAATATGTTTTTAAGATAAGCAAATTGGCAAAGTCAGCATGGAATGTTTTGGGGAAGAAAAAAAGAAGAGATTATGCAATAGAGTTGGGAGAGAAGAGGGACTGGAGGATAGGCGAGAGAGAGGAGGAGCGAGAGGAGGAGCGAGAGGAGGAGAGAGAGGAGAGAGAGGAGGAGGGACTGGAGGATAGGAGAGAGAGAGGAGGAGGGGGAGGAGGAAGAGGAGGAGAGAGGAGTGAGAGGAGGAGAGAGAGGAGGAGGGGGAGGAGGAGGAGGCACTGGAGGATAGGAGAGAAGAGGGGATGAGGGGGAGGAGGAAGAGGAAGAGGAGGAGGAAGAGGAGAGAGAGGAGGAGGGGGAGGAGGAGGAGGGGGAGGAGAAGGAGAGGGGAGGAAGAGGAGAGACGGGAGGAGGAGGAGAGAGGATGAGAGAGAGGAGGAGGGGGAGGAGAAGGAGAGAGGAGCGAGAGGAGGAGAGAGAGGAGGAGGGGAGAGAGAGGATTTTTTAAAGAATATACAACTTGCAATCTTAGCCTTAGCCTTTAGTCTTAGCCTTAGCCTTAGCCTTTAGTCTTTAGTCTTAGCCTTAGCCCATGTGAAAAAAAGGAGTATAAAAACATAATAATGAATTATATACAGATATGACATAATAATGTGTGTGTGTGTGTTACCTCTGATGTAAGTCTGGCATCTGTGCAGGCCGATGCTGCTGAACCAATGGCAGACTTCTTGAGTGTTGAACTCTCCAAGAGGTTTAGCTCCCTGTCTGTCTGAGTCCTGTGTCACACGCGCGCACACGCACACACGCACACACACGCACACACACACACACACGCACACGCACACGCACACACGCACGCACACGCACACACGCACACGCACACACATACACACGCACACACATACACACGCACACACACACATACGCACACACACACACACACACACACACACATACGCACACGCATGCATTCACAAACATAGAGGTCAATTTCCTATTTTCATAAAATGATGTGTAGAATGTTCTATGAGTTGCGCTGTTACCTTGATCCACACAACCTTCGCTAGGAGGGCTTATTAATGTTTGTTCAGACGAGGGATCCAAAGTCAATACAAAGCATCCTTTGATAGAATAGGGAAAATGCGATCATGTCAATTTTTTAATGTGTTCCCTGACATTAAAAATGGATTGTGATTTGGCCTGCAGTGGAACACCTGCTTTCAGCAGCAGACTTGGCAAGGAATCTATAATAATCTTAGTTGAAGTGTAGTGTGTGTGTGTGTGTGTGTGTGTGTGTGTGTGTGTGTGTGTGTGTGCGTGCGTGTGCATGTGTATGTGTATGTGTGTGTGTGTGTGCGCGCGTGCGTGTGTGTGTGTGTAATCATAGGAGTTGAAGTGTGTGGTTTTGGCACCTTGGTGATATCATTTCTCCTACAGTCCAATATAATTGTGCAGCGTTTTAGGAAATGAACAACTATTACTTCATCATTTTACACGATCTGCAATTTTTTTCCCAAATCGTATTTCAGTCACTTTATCCCTAAGCACCAGTTCTCTTTGTCCTCCTCTGATGTACAAATTGATATATAATATTTTACATTGTGTGCAGAAGGCGAAAAAGAAAAAGAGAAAAATAATGGTATGCTTGAACGCAATTTATCAATCAAGTTTTTACTATTTTCTACATTGTAGACTAATAGTGAAGACATCAAAACTATGAACTAACATATATGGAATCATGTAGTAACCAAAAAAGTGTTGAATAAATCAAAAAATATATTTTATATTTTAAGATTGCTCAAAGTATTTGATATTTTATTAGGTTCCTCATTAACAACTGCTACTCTTCCACACAAAACATGAAACATTGATACAGAATATCAATAGACAAGAACAGCTCAAGTACACAACTACATAATTAAATATAAAAGGCACACGTAGCCTACATATCAATGCATACACATCTAGAAAACTATCTAGGTCCAATAGGGGAGAGGCGTTGTGTCGTGAGGTGTTGCTTTATCTGTTTTTTGAAACCAGTTTTGCTGTTTATTTGAGCAATAGGAGATGGGAGTTCCATGCAGTAAGGGCTCTATATAATACTGTACGCTTTCTTGAATTTGTTCTGGATTTTGGGACTATGAAAAGACCCCTGGTGGCATGTCTGGTGGGATAAGTGTGTGTGTCAGAGCTGTGTTTAAGTTGACTATGCAAACTATTTGGGATTTCCAACACATTAATGTTTCTCATAAAAATAAGAAGTGATGCAGTCAGTCTCTCCTCAACTCTTAACCAAGAGAGACTGGCATCAGTAGTATTTATATCAGCCCTCTGATTACAATTAAGAGCAAACGTGCCACTCTGATCTGGTCCAGCTGCAGCTTTCCTTGCAGAACTGGACCACACGACTGAACAATAAACTAGAGCCTGCAGAACTTGCTTTTTGGAGTGTGGTGTCCAAAAAATCAGAGTATCTCTTTATTACAGCCCAGACCTCTCCCCATCTTTGCAACCATTGAATCTATATGTTTTGACCACGACAGTTTACAATCTAAGGTAACGCCAAGTAATGTAGTCTCCTCAACTTGTTCAACAGCAGATTGGAACCAAATACAATGCTCTTAGTTTTAGATGAGTTCAGGACCAGTTTATTACTGGCCACCCATTCCAAATCAGACTGCAACTCTTTGTTAAGTGACTTCATTAGCTGTGGTTGATGATGCGTATATGGTTGAATCATCAGCAAACATGGACACACACACAGGCTTTGTTTAACGCTTTGCTGAATGCCAGTGGCAGGACATAGGTAAAACTAGAAACGAGTAGAGAGCCTAGAGAGCTGCCCTGCGGTACACCACACTTTAAATGTTTGACATTGGAGAAGCTCCCATTCATGAAAACCCTTTTCAGTTCTATTAGATAGATAGCTCTGAATCCACAATATGGCAGAGGTTGAAAAGCCATAACACATACTTTCTCAACAACAGGTCATGGTCAATAATATCAAAGGCTTCATTGAAATCTAACAGTACAGCTCCCACAATATTCTTGTTATCAATTTCTTTCAACCAATTGTCAGTCATTTGTGTCAGTGAGTTCTGCAAGTTCTTTTTAAAGATCCTTACTGTCATTTAATTTTTTGTAATTTGAAATAGATTTCTAAGTCTTTTTGTAAATGATTGTAAAGCCCAATATGGATTTTTATCTGACAGAGAATAATACTAGTGGTGGTTTCGGTTGGGAAGATGACACCATGGCAAATGACACCACCAAGCTTCACTGTGGGGTGATGAGAGGTGTTGGGTTTGCACCAGACATAGTGTTTTCCCTGTTGAGTGCCCTTCTCTATAAGCATGCTAAAAGTCTGTTGTTAATTTGTTTACAGAGAAAATGTATTGTATTTGGTCAAGCACAATTTTTTTCAACAGTTTGCTAAGAGCTGGCAGCAAGCTGATAGGTCTGCTGTTAGAACCAGTAAAGGCTGCTTTACCACTCTTGGGTAGTGGAATGACTTTGGCTTCCCTCCAGACCTGAGGACAAAGACTTTCCTTTAGGCTCAGATTAAAGATATGACAGATAGGAGTGGCTATAGAGTCAGCTACCATCCTCCAGTAGGAGTGGCTATAGAGTCAGCTACCATCCTCCAGTAGGAGTGGCTATAGAGTCAGCTATCATCCTCCAGTAGGAGTGGCTATAGAGTCAGCTACCATCCTCTGTAGCTATCAATGCCAGGAGGTTTGCAATTATTGGTCGATAACAATAATTTGTCCACCTCTCCCACACTAACTTCACAAAATTCAAGATATTTTCTCTCATTATTTTTTTTTTACATGAATACGATTGCTCGCCGTTTGTTGTTGTAATTTCCTGCCTAAATTTGCTCACTTTGCCAATGAAGTTAAAATCATTAAAATAATTGGCAACATCAAATGGTTTTGTGATGAAAAATTGAGTTGAATGTGTCTTTTTGCCCATAATATCATTTGGCTGCACATCTGACTGGCTGACTTAATGCACATCTGACTGGCTGACTTAATGCACATCTGACTGGCTGACTTACTGCAGATTGAGAAATGATGTGACTAAACTCAACAAAAAAAAGAAGAAACTGTATTATGAAGCCAAGATCAATGATATAAAGAATGATGGAAAAAAACTTTAGAGTACTTTAAATTATATTATGGGCAAAAAGACACATTCAACTCCATTTGATGCTGACACCACCAAGCTTCACTGTGGGGTGATGAGAGGTGTTGGGTTTGCACCAGACATAGTGTTTTCCTTGATGGCCAAAAACAAAAGCTCAATTTTAGTCTCATGTGACTTGAGTAATTTCTTCCATTTGAGGAGTGCAATAAAATGCTAATTAATTACTTAAAAATCATACAATGTGATTTTCTGGATTTTTGTTTTAGATTCCGTCTCTCACAGTTGAAGTGTACCTATGATAAAAATTACAGACCTCTACATGCTTTGTAAGTAGGAAAACCTGCAAAATTGGCAGGGTATCAAATACTTGTTCTCCCCACTGTATATCACTTCTTTGCCGTGAACAATCCCATACTAACCTCCAGATGTATCACTACGCACACCAGGGGTATGTCCAAAATGGCTCCCAATTGCCAACATTAGGCACTACTTTTCACCAGGGCTGGATGTAAGTTTGGCTAAACCTGGGCGCGGAGACGGAGATTCTGAGTCTAAATGCTGAGTCGTTGCTTTGAGTAGATTAGGTGGTATTTTCTGAAATATAAACACATCGTGTTCTATAATTATAATTGCGGCAGCTTTCTGTTTCCGTGTCGTTGCCACCCTGAAGGCTCAGATTTTTTTTTTCTCTGATTGGCTGTCTTACTCTACCTTCTCTGGGAAGTTTCCATTCTGGTCTTTGGACATGTGTGACGCTGTGAGAGGAAACAGAGAGTGGGAGAAGAGAAAGCTCTGTTCATTTTTAGAATCATGTCACAAGACAGGAATGTTGTGAGGTACTAAACACACTTTGAAGTTTATTTTATTTTATAGAGTATCAGTTACAGTAACACTTCATGTAGACTGGCGTGTAACACAAATGTGTGGGCAGTTAAAAGGAGGATATCATATCACAAACCTGGGGTTCAAACTGTATTACTTTAGCTGTGCATGATTGATTATGCCTGGCACATCAGGATCAATGGAATAGTCCCAAAAGTGCAATCCCCAACCCTAGATCTGGTCATCAATAATGCACTGCATAACTGTAGACCTTACCAATGGTGATTCGTCGTTGTTGTGGTGATCCGTCCTCCTCCTGGTCGTGGTCAGGGCTCTGATTGGATAAAGAATGGAAGGTGTGGCTACGTGGGACGATCATACTAGTGGCCCTGCCCAGACGCGCTGCTCCAGGCTTCTACATGGACGACCAGATACAGACTATTTTATCCCAAACAGACAATACATTTCACACAACCTTTACTTTTTCCACATTTTGTTGTTTTGCAGGCTGAATTTAAAATGTATGACATTGAGATTTGTGTATCACTGGCCTACACATAATACACCATAATGTCAAAGTGGAACTATGTATTTAGAATATTTTTTTTTTTTACAAATGAATACAAAATTAGAAATTGAAATGTCTTTGTTACGGCAAGCCTAAATAGGTTCAGGAGTAAAAATGTGCTGAACAAGTCACGTGTTTAACATATTTTATTGACTGCCTCAGCTTTTTATTGACAGCTAGTGGTCAACTGAATCAAACACCTTTGATGAATCAATGTTACTGAGTCTGGCTAGCAACAGCTAGTGGTCAACTGAATCAAACACATTTGATAAATCAACAAGCAAAACATTACAGTGTTGTAAAGTGCATTGACGATATCATTGATGATGTCATTTGCCATAGCTGCAGTTATGGTGCTAGTGCCCTGACCTAAAGTCATACTGAACCGCCCCGCTCAGGAAGTTATTTTCAAGTAAATACTGCTTTAGCTGAAGAGTTCACATGGGATTTAAAAAGACTATGGCGTGGCTAGGATAGCTTAGAGATGAAGTCCTTCTCCCTGGGGTTATCATAACCCTGTCATGTCAAACCCTCTGTTTCCATTTCACAGTGTTTATACGCAGTGGATTGTGACAGACAGTGACACGGAGAGTGTGGTTGCTTGGCAACCTGTACCGTAACTGAAGGCTCCGTCTGGCTGAGGACAAAAAAAAGAAGTGCATCCCCAAAAGCCCACCATATTCCCTTGTATAATCCACTACTTTGACCAGGGCCCTATGGGCTGGGCTATGGTCCGTAGTCAAAAGTAGTGCACTACATAGGGGATAGGGTGCCATAGGGCCCTGGTTAAAAGTAGTGCACTACATAGGGAATAGGGGTGCCATTTGGGACACAAAATAGTTTTGTGACACAACCCCGGTTCTTTCCCACAGAAAGCTGACGTTCTAACATTCCCACGACAGAACCAATCACTTTGATCGGATTTGGACCTGAAAAAAATGTCTTGTTACCTTTTACATAGCAAGCATGAAGAATGAACGAAGCGGAAATCAGTCTGGTATGAGATGTGAATACGGTCCTGTAAATGTTTAGGCACGATACTGCAGCAACGTTTACAACAACGCTAGTGGATCGTTGCTATTTAAGTTTATTGCTAGGCGGTCAAGCACTAACCATGTATGTGTGAATCATGCAACGCTTCTAGATAAACGACCATCAACTCGAGCTGTGTCTGAACATGATTCATTCATATGGAATATAACAGGTCCAGCTACCGTTGGTCATCGAACCCAAGTAGTACCGTTTAGCATTAAACTGTAGATACAGTGCAATAACAGTAACAATAAGCTATTCACAGTTCAGATCCCGAATGATGTTCAATGTACAGTTGAAGTCTGAAGTTTACATACACTTAGGTTGGAGTCATTAAAACTTGTTTTCAACCACTCCACAAATGTCTTTGTTAACAAATTATAGTTTTGGCAAGTCGGTCAGGACATCTACTTTGTGTATGACACAAGTCATTTTTCATCTAAATTGTTTACAGACAGATTATTTCACTTATAATTCACTGTATCACAATTCCAGTGGGTCAGAAGTTTACATACACTAAGTTGACTTTAACAGCTTGGAAAATTCCAGAAATGATGTCATGGCTTTAGAAGCTTCTGATAGGCTAATTGACATCATTTGAGTCAATTGGTGGTGTACCTGTGGATGTATTTCAAGGCCTACCTTCAAACTCAGTGCCTCTTTGCTTGACATCATGGGAAAATCAAAAGAAATCAGTCAAGACCTCAGAAAAAAATTGTCAACCTCCACAAGTCTGGTTCATCCTTGGGAGCAATTTCCAAATGCCTGAAGGTCCACGTTCATCTATACAAACAATAGTACGCAAGTATAAACACCATTGGACCACGCAGCCGTCCTACCGCTCAGGAAGGAGGTGTGTTTTGTCTCCTAGAGATGAATGTGCTTTGGTGCAAAAAAGTGCAAATCAATCCCAGAACAACAGCAAAATACCTTGTGAAGATGCTGGAGGAAACAGGTACAAAAGTATCTATATCCACGAGTCCTATATCGACATAACTTGAAAGGCCAATCAGCAAGGAAGGAGCCACTGCTCCAAAACCACCATAAAAAAGCCAAACTACGGTTTGCAACTGGGGACAAATATCATACTTTTTGGATAATGTTTGGGGGGAGGGGAAATTCTAGCCAATCGGCGTTTCTCTATTCATCAAATCAGGAAGCATAAAACTAATGTTAATGACTAAGACTAATGTTTGCAAGATCGTACAATTTGGAGAAATGTCCTCTGGTCTGATGAAACAAAAATAATAACAGTTTGGCCATAATGACCATCGTTACGTTAGGAGGAAAAAGGGTGATGCTCGCAAGCCAAAGAACACCATCCCAACCGTGAAGCATGGGGGGTGGCAGCATCATGTTGTGGGGGTACTTTGCTGCAGTAAGGTCTGGTTTACTTCACAAAATAGATGGCGTCATGAGGATGGACAATTATGTGGATATATTGAAGCAACATCTCAAGACATCAGTCAGGAAGTTAAAGCTTGGTCGCGAATGGGTCTTCCAAATGGACAATGACCCCAAGATGGATATATTGAAGCAACATCTCAAGACATCAGTCAGGAAGTTAAAGCTTGGTCAGAAATGGGTCTTCAAATGGACAATGACCCAAAGGACAACAAAGTCAAGGTATATGAGTGGCCATCACAAAGCCCTGACCTCAATCCCATTGAAAATGTGTGGGCAGAACTGAAAAAGCGTGTGCAAGGAGGCCTACAAACCTGAATGTGTGGGCAGAACGGAATAAGTGTGTGCGACCAAGGAGGCCTACAAACCTGACTCAGTTACACCAGCTCTGTCAGGAGGAATGGGCCAAATTTCACCCAACTTATTGTGGGAAGCTTGTGGAAGGCTACCCGAATCATTTGACCCAACGTAAACAATTTAAAGGCAATGCTACCAAATACTAATTGAGTGTATGTAAACTTCTGACCCACTGGGAATGTGATGAAAGAAATAAAATCTGAAATAAATCATTCTCTCTGCTATTATTCTGACATTTCACATTCTTAAAATAAAGTGGTGATCCTAACTGACTTAAGACAGGGCATTTTTATAGGATAAAATGTCAGGAATTGTTTGTTTTTTTAAATGAGGAAATAACATTTGCAATCAGGAAGACTTATTTTCAGACAAACCGTCAAGGTTTTCTTCATCACTACCAAAGAAAATGTTTGGTTTCCTTTGTTGCATTTTTTCCAAACAAGGTTGCTCTCAAATCATCATCTGAAGTTCAGTAAAATAAACAGTGCAGTGCATTCTCCACCTCCCTTAAATCACATACTGCACATAGCCACTCTTCTTCATCTATGCTATTGAACACACCTACTTCTTTTTCCAGGGGCCGTATCCAGGTTCTCAGCTGGTAACACAAGGATCTTCGGCTTCTTGTCAGGTGAGTTGGGGTTTTAGATCATAGAAGTTGGGGTTCTAGATCATTGAAGTTGGGGTTCTAGATCATAGTTATTTTTGATCTGGTTAGACGTTCGTGGTTTGTTATTATTATTAGGACAATTTTTCTTGTGTTTTACTACTTTTTATGACTTATCGTCTATTTTGTATACATACGTAATGCTGAGTTTAGGAGAGCTTGCAAGTAAGCATTTCACTGTACTGTTTACACCTGTATCCTGTGCACATGACCAATAAACTTCAATTGGGGTTTTAAAGCTACTGGGAGGGCTACAGTAGAGTAGGCTCCAGCTGTCCTGTAACAAGCACTGACCCCATCTCAGCACAGCCCTGTCTCAGTCCAACCCCTACCTCAGCCCTGTCTCAGTCCAACCCCTACCTCAGCCCTGTCTCAGTCCAACCCCTACCTCAGCCCTGTCTCAGTCCAACCCCTACCTCAGCCCTGTCTCAGTCCAACCCCTACCTCAGCCCTGTCTCAGTCCAACCCCTACCTCAGCCCTGTCTCAGTCCAACCCCTATCTCAGCCCTGTCTCAGTCCAACCCCTATCTCAGCCCTGTCTCAGTCCAACCCCTATCTCAACCCTGTCTCAGTCCAATCCCTATCTCAGCCCAGTCTCAGTCCAACCCCTACCTCAGCCCTGTCTCAGTCCAACCCCTACCTCAGCCCTGTCTCAGTCCAACCCCTACCTCAGCCCTGTCTCAGTCCAACCCCTACCTCAGCCCTGTCTCAGTCCAACCCCTACCTCAGCCCTGTCTCAGTCCAACCCCTACCTCAGCCCTGTCTCACTCCAACCCCTATCTCAGTCCTGTCTCAGTCCAACCCCTATCTCAGCCCTGTCTCAGTCCAACCCCTACCTCAGCCCTGTCTCAGTCCAACCCCTACCTCAGCCCTGTCTCAGTCCAACCCCTATCTCAGCCCTGTCTCAGTCCAACCCCTATCTCAGCCCTGTCTCAGTCCAACCCCTATCTCAGCCCTGTCTCAGTCCAACCCCTATCTCAGCCCTGTCTCAGTCCAACCCCTATCTCAGCCCTGTCTCAGTCCAACCCCTACCTCAGTCCTGTCTCAGTCCAACCCCTATCTCAGCCCTGTCTCAGTCCAACCCCTATCTCAGCCCTGTCTCAGTCCAACCCCTATCTCAGCCCTGTCTCAGTCCAACCCCTGCCTCAGCCCTGTCTCAGTCCAACCCCTGCCTCAGCCCTGTCTCAGTCCAACCCCTATCTCAGCCCTGTCTCAGTCCAACCCCTATCTCAGCCCTGTCTCAGTCCAACCCCTATCTCAGCCCTGTCTCAGTCCGACCCCTATCTCAGCCCTGTCTCAGTCCAACCCCTATCTCAGCCCTGTCTCAGTCCAACCCCTACCTCAGTCCTGTCTCAGTCCAACCCCTATCTCAGCCCTGTCTCAGTCCAAACCCTATCTCAGCCCTGTCTCAGTCCAACCCCTATCTCAGCCCTGTCTCAGTCCAACCCCTATCTCAGCCCTGTCTCAGTCTAACCCCTATCTCAGCCCTCAGACAGGCTTCCAGGAAAGCCCCAAGCAGAAGACAGGAAAGCCCCAAGCAGAAGACAGGAAAGTCTGGGCTGAGGCAGGCTGAGGGTGTACACCATGCTTCACTCGAGTGTCGAGCTGGGCGGACCCGGTTTCCAGCAGCCAGCAGGGAAACCGCTGGTAATGGAGAGATGAACATCACTCTCAAGAAGCCTTCTCAGTCAAGACGAACAGGGTGAGAGAGTTCTTACTGTGCTCCTTCCAAGAGACACACACACAGACACGCACACACACAAATAACTGTTGTAAGGAAAGCGATTTAGAAAAGGGAACCAGACCTAACATTTTTCAACACATACTCGACTTCTTCTCTTCCCGCCTCATGGACAATGTTTTTGTTTTTTCCCCCTGTACTTGTTAGCAGTAACTGTACAGGATGTATTGAGATTGATCTCATCTTTGTCCTTCCTTAGTTTGAAGTTGAAATGAGAGAAAGGCAACTAGCTATGTGGGGAGAGGAGACATTTGAGAGAGGAAGAGGAGGAAGAGGAAGGAATAGAGGGATGAAGGGTGCAGAGTTACAGCAAACCAAGGCCTGGGAACAGGCTGTGAAGCCACACCAAGCCTGGTAGCATTAGAGGCCTTTGAGTTAACTTAGAGGCATTTGAGGCAACATTAGATGCATTTGAGGCAACATTAGATGCATTTGTGGCAACATTAGATGCATTTGAGGCAACATTAGATGCATTTGAGGCAACATTAGATGTCTTTGAGGCAACATTAGATGCATTTGAGGCAACATTAGATGCATTTGATGCAACATTAGGTGTCTTTGAGGCAACATTAGATGCATTTGAGGCAACATTAGATTTCTTTGAGGCAACATTAGATGCATTTGAGGCAACATTTGAAGCCCTTGAGGCAACATTAGATGCATTTGAGGCAACATTAGAAATCTTTAGGGCTACGTAGGCATTTGAGGCAACATTAGACATCTTTAGGGCTACATAGGCATTTGAGGCACTATACTGTCACATCATCATTGCAATTGACTCTGAATGGAGAACCAAGTTCAAAACAAAAAGGCAAACAGCTCAAAGGCCATATTGGAGAAACCCAAATGTGTTTCCATCTACCACACATACAGTAGATCAGTCTGATAGCCTGATGAATGTCCTTAGCCTCAACCCCAATGACTATCTGAGTCGTTACAACTTCATTGTCCACCACAAATAGAACAGCAGAGTATTGAGTGTCCCTCAGCCAGGTTGTGCTCGGTGAACAACAGCAGGTTAAAGGTTGTGTTTCAGCTCCCTAGAAGAGAAAAGATGAGACAAGACCTAGCCTCAGATCCTCTACAGTGATGTTGATAGCACTGGTCTCTCCCTCCTCTGACAACCCCTGGTACTCATGCAGCTCCCCCAGACTGGTCCACTCAGGATGGTTATCCCCTCTCCCCACTCGGACACCCCCATGGTACTCATGCAGCTCCCCCAGACTGGTCCACTCAGGATGGTTATCCCCTCTCCCCACTCTGACACCCCCTGGTACTCATGCAGCTCCCCCAGACTGGTCCACTCAGGATGGTTATCCCCTCTCCCCACTCTGACACCCCTGGTACTCATGCAGCTCCCCCAGACTGGTCCACTCAGGATGGTTATCCCCTCTCCCCACTCTGACACCCCCTGGTACTCATGCAGCTCCCCCAGACTGGTCCACTCAGGATGGTTATCCCCTCTCCCCACTCTGACACCCCCTGGTACTCATGCAGCTCCCCCAGACCTGTCCACTCAGGATGGTTATCCCCTCTCCCCACTCTGACACCCCCTGGTAGTCATGCAGCTCCCCCAGACTGGTCCACTCAGGATGGTTATCCCCTCTCCCCACTCTGACACCCCCTGGTACTCATGCAGCTCCCCCAGACTGGTCCACTCAGGATGGTTATCCCCTCTCCCCACTCTGACACCCCCTGGTACTCATGCAGCTCCCCCAGACTGGTCCACTCAGGATGGTTATCCCCTCTCCCCACTCTGACACCCCTGGTACTCATGCAGCTCCCCAGACTGGTCCACTCAGGATGGTTATCCCCTCTCCCCACTCTGACACCCCCTGGTACTCATGCAGCTCCCCAGACTGGTCCACTCAGGATGGTTATCCCCTCTCCCACTCTGACACCCCTGGTACTCATGCAGCTCCCCAGACTGGTCCACTCAGGATGGTTATCCCCTCTCCCCACTCTGACACCCCTGGTACTCATGCAGCTCCCCAGACTGGTCCACTCAGGATGGTTATCCCCTCTCCTCACTCTGACACCCCCTGGTACTCATGCAGCTCCCCAGACTGGTCCACTCAGGATGGTTATCCCCTCTCCCCACTCTGACACCCCCTGGTACTCATGCAGCTCCCCCAGACTGGTCCACTCAGGATGGTTATCCCCTCTCCCCCTCTAACACCCCTGGTACTCATGCAGCTCCCCCAGACTGGTCCACTCAGGATGGTTATCCCCTCTCCCCACTCTGACACCCCCTGGTACTCATGCAGCTCCCCCAGACTGGTCCACTCAGGATGGTTATCCCCTCTCCCCACTCTGCCCTGTCTGTCTCTGGCCTGGTAGTATGTTATATGTTCTTTCTCCATGGATGAGTCTGATGAAGACGTGGCCCATGCAACCTCTCTGCCTCTATATCTAAAGCAATGTCTTCTCAATACCAGAAAATAATGGATGAATACAGGAGACTTGTGATCTGATGCTTCCAAAATGGATGGATCATATTTCACCAACATCTTCACACCCAAGTCTGCTCATGCCTTCCCTGCCAGTCAAATCCCAATCAATCGGCTTTCTTAAAACCCTCAGTCTCAGACCATAAGGCTAGTTATATATATATGTCAATTCATCATTCTTTCCATCCGATAAGTCAATCACTCTGAAACTGCAGTGATGTCTGCCATGGCAATCCCCAGAAACTGTGCAGTCATACGATCTAAAAATCGCCTCAGACAGGTCGAACCACTATACGTATTGGCAAACGTTCCTCATTCTTCACTGTGGTAAAAATATCTTCCCACATCTGCTGGCGCCATGGCACGAGTCTGCCAAACGCGAGACTATTGGTAAACATCTCCTTCAGTGTTCAGTTTCATCCTGCGTGTCTCGGGAAAGGAGAAAACAACCAGCCACACCTCTAACCCTATGGTGGGTTCTGGAGGCTTGGCACGCCACGCTACTGTGTCCTCTGGAGAAACGTCAGTGTGCTCCTACTCTAACCCTATGGTGGGTTCTGGAGGCTTATCACGCCACACGACTGTGTCCTCTGGAGTCTGTGTTGCTTATCATGCAGAGAGTACTAACCACGTGGCTGCTCTATGTCGGGTGGAACACTTCACAATGAATTACATTGGTCTCAAAATGCACCCCTATTCTAAAGTAGTGCACTATATAGGGAATAGGGTGCCATAGGGCTCTGGTCTAAAGTAGTGCACTATATAGGGAATAGGGTGCCATACTGGAACCTTTTAAGACCTTTAATTTGAAAAGCACGGCTCTTGTTCAGATGCGCATCTCTACTCTGAAAAGGGCCGTACAGTGACAACGACGACCGGAGGAAAGGAATAGAATCATAACAACATCGAACAGGACACATGTTATGGGGAACAAAGACAATGTCAGAATCACTAGGCTTACATGGGAGAGTGGAATTACAATTGGTGTGTGTGTGTGTGTGTGTGTGTGTGTGTGTGTGTGTTAGCGTGACTGTGTATAATCCCTATATACTATGTCAGTGTCCTCCCACCTTTGGAGGGCCTGTTGAGGCCCAATGTTTTAAAGCAGGTGTGTACCCGGGCCAGAGGATGCACGAGCACACACATAGACTCACACTCACACACTCACACACACTCACAGGGCCAGCGAGCGGATGCATGGCTCACACCACCCCTATGGCATCAGATGGCACTCCTTTCATGCCACAGGCCCAGTCCTGTTCTCAGAACGGTGGGAAGTCAGACAGGGTGAAGGAGAAAATGTCATGCTCATCACCACCACCTAAATTATTGGATTACCAGAAAAATAGTTCTCACAGCCTTTTCTTTGCTCTTTGAGTTTTATTGACAATGTTTCTCTAGAATCAAATCAAATCAAATCAAATCCAATCAAATTTTATTTGTCACATACACATGGTTAGCAGATGTTAATGCGAGTGTAGCGAAATGCTTGTGCTTCTAGTTCCGACAATGCAGTGATAACCAACAAGTAATCTAACTAACAATTCCAAAACTACTGTCTTATACACAGTGTAAGGGGATAAGGAATATGTACATAAGGATATATGAATGAGTGATGGTACAGAGCAGCATACAGTAGATGGTATCGAGTACAGTATATACATATGAGATGAGTATGTAGACAAAGTAAACAAAGTGGCATAGTTAAAGTGGCTAGTGACATAAGAATGCAGTCGATGATCTAGAGTACAGTATATACATATGCATATGAGATGAATAATGTAGGGTAAGTAACATTATATAAGGTAGCATTGTTTAAAGTGGCTAGTGATATATTTACATCATTTCCCATCAATTCCCATTATTAAAGTGGCTGGAGTTGGGTCAGTGTCAATGACAGTGTGTTGGCAGCAGCCACTCAATGTTAGTGGTGGCTGTTTAACAGTCTGATGGCCTTGAGATAGAAGCTGTTTTTCAGTCTCTCGGTCCCAGCTTTGATGCACCTGTACTGACCTCGCCTTCTGGATGATAGCGGGGTGAACAGGCAGTGGTTCGGGTGGTTGATGTCCTTGATGATCTTTATGGCCTTCCTGTAACATCGGGTGGTGTAGGTGTCCTGGAGGGCAGGTAGTTTGCCCCCGGTGATGCGTTGTGCAGACCTCACTACCCTCTGGAGAGCCTTACGGTTGAGGGCGGAGTTTTAAATGATAGAATGATAGAATGACTCAGATCGTCAGTTATTCACGATTAAGAGTTACGGGAGACTGGGGTAAATTGAGCCAAAGAGGTATCCTTGTTTCTAGGAAAAACCATAATAATTTAACTAAATATTTAGGAAGAGGAGTCATGGAGTCTGTGAAGTGGTAAGCATGGATTTGCACCATAAAAGTCTATCATTTAAAACTGGTTCTATACCTCAGTTGGGGTCTCTAACTTTAACGTGAGGTCCTAAACCTAGCATGGAAGTACTCCCTTGTAGCTGTGTAGGCTAATTTAGTCAACATGTTTGCCTTGGGGTAAATTGAGCCAATGGCCATGAGGTAGATTGACCCAAAGGTTGAGCAGATGGCCATGGAGTAAGTTGACCCAATGGTTGAGCCAATGGCCATGGGGTAAGATGACCCAATGGTTGAGCCAATGGCCATAGGGTAGATTGACCCAATGGTTGAGCCAATGGCCATGGGGTAAGTTGACCCAATGGTTGAGCCGATGGCCATGGGGTAGATTGACCCAATGCTTGAGCCAATGGCCATGGGGTAGATTGACCCAATGGTTGAGCCAATGGCCATGGGGTAGATTGACCCAATGGTTGAGCCAATGGCCATGGGGTAGATTGACCCAATGGTTGAGCCAACAACCATGGGGTAGATTGACCCAAAGGTTGAGCCAATGGCCATGGGGTAGATTGACCCAAAGGTTGAGCAGATGGCCATGGGGTAAGTTGACCCAATGGTTGAGCCAATGGCCATGGGGTAAGATGACCCAATGGTTGAGCCAATGGCCATGGGGTAAGATGACCCAATGGTTGAGCCAATGGCCATGGGGTAAGTTGGCCCAGTAATTGAGCCAATGACAAGTTGAGCCAATTAAAGTGTTTTCTTCCCATAATGCAATGCTGTATCTCTGGTCCGTTGTAGCTCAGTTGGTAGAGCATATATATATATATATATATATATATATATATTGTCCAAATATGTTTGGAAGCATAAACCCTTTGTATATCAATTAACATTTACAACCCAAATGTGTCTTCATTACAAACCTTTGCAAAGCTTATTGAATAGCTGGATGGGAAACGAACTATTCTCACCCACATAAAAGCTGACCCACCATAACACTGTTCTTTAAAATATGAAATACATTGAGCTAAACGTTTTGTTAGTGATTCTAGTTACTACTGTAGATGTGTTTCTGCTGACATCAGCAGAGGCAGTACATTTCAAAGAGTAAACATAATGTTGGCCCCACACTATTTAGGTAGGAGAGCAGACTCCTTCTGTAGGAGTGGTGGTGGTGATGGTGTCAGAGGTGGGGGTGATGATCATGGTAGAGGTGATGTGGTAGAGGTGGTGGTGGTGGTGATGGTGGTGTTGATGCTGGTAGAGGTGGTGGTGGTGGTTGTGGTGGTAGAGGTTGTGGTGATGATGATGGTGGTAGAGGTGGGGGTGATGAAAGTGGTAGAGGTGATGTGGTAGAGGTGGGGGTGGGGGTGGTGATGATGGTAGAGGTGATGTGGTAGAGGTGGGGGTGATGGTGGTCATGGTGATGGTGACGGTGGTAGAGGTGATGGTGATGATGATGGTAGAGGTGGTGGTGATGGTGGTGGTAGTGGAGATGGTGGTGGTGGTGGTGGTGGAGATGGTGGAGGAGATGGAAGTGGTAGTGGTGATGGTGGTGGTGGTGGTGATGGTGTAAGTGGTAGTGGTAGTGGTGATGGTAGTGGTAGTGGTGGTGGTGGTGGAGATGGTGGTGGTGGTGGTGGTGATGGAAGTGGTGGTGGTAAGTCGCTCTGGATAAGAGCGTCTGCTAAATGACTTAAATGTAATGTTAAATGTAATGGTGTTGGTGATGGTGGAGGAGATGGAAGTGGTAGTGGTGATGGTGATGGTGGTGGTGGTGATGGTGGAAGTGGTAGTGGTAGTGGTGGTGGTAATGGTGGTGGTGATGGTGGTGGAAGTGGAAGTGATAGTGGTGGTGGTGGTGGTGGCGGTGGTGGTGGTGGTGATGGTGGAGATGGTGGAAGTGGTAGTGGTAGTGGTGATGGTGTTGGTGATGGTAGAGGAGATGGAAGTGGTAGTGGTGATGGTGATGGTGGTGGTGGTGATGGTGGAAGTGGTAGTGGTAGTGGTGGTGGTGATGGTGGTGGTGATGGTGGTGGAAGTGGAAGTGATAGTGGTGGTGGTGGTGGTGGCGGTGGTGGTGGTGGTGATGGTGGAGATGGTGGAAGTGGTAGTGGTAGTGGTGATGGTGTTGGTGATGGTGGAGGAGATGGAAGTGGTAGTGGTGATGGTGGTGGTGGTGATGGTGGAAGTGGTAGTGGTAGTGGTGGTGGTGGTGGTGATGGTGGTGGAAGTGGAAGTGATGGTGGTGGTGGTGGTGGTGGCGGTGGTGGTGGTGGTGATGGTGGAGATGGTGGAAGTGGTAGTGGTAGTGGTGGTGGTGGTGGTGGTGGTGGTGGTGGTGGGCATGAGGAAGGAAGAATTACTTGGGACAAAGCTAGAAAGTACTACATACGTATTTAGTAAATACAAAGTCACGAAATGTAATTCTGTAGGTACAGTTCAAATCGGAAGTTTACATACACCTTAGCCAAATACATTTAAACTCAGTTTTTCACAATTCCTGACATTTAATCCTAGTACAAATTCCCTGTCTTAGATCAGATAGGATCAACACTTTATTTTAAGAATCTACTATGTCAGAATGTCAATAGTAGAGAGAATGACTTATTTCAGCTTTTATTTCTTTCATCACATTCCCAGCGGGTCAGAAGTTTACATACACTAAATTAGTATTTGGCAGCATTGCCTTTATATTGTTTAACTTGGGTCAAACGTTTCGGTGAGCCTTCCACAAGCTTCACACAATAAGTTGGGTCAATTTTGGCCCATTCATCCTGACAGATCTGGTGTAACTGAGTCAGGTTTGTAGGCCTCCTTGCACACGCTCTTTCAGTTCTGCCCACAAATGTTCTATGGGATTGAGGTCAGGGCTTGTGATGGCCACTCCAAGACCTTGACTTTGTTGTCCTTAAGCCATTTTGCCACAACTTTGGAAGTCTGCTTTGGGTCGTTGTCCATTTGGAAGACCCATTTGCGAACAAGCTTTAACTTCCTGACTGATGTCTTGAGTTGTTGCTTCAATATATTCACATAATTGTCCATTCTCATGACGCCATCTATGTTGTGAAGTGCACCAGTCCCTCCTAAGAAATTAGTGGAGTGGTTGAAAAACAAGTGTTAATGACTCCAACCTAAGTGTATGTAAACTTCCGACTTCAACTGTATGTAAATAGTCTGACCCATTGGGGAGCCATGCCCAGCCAATAAAAATGAGTTGTTACCAAACAAAAGGCTTTATACAGACAGAAATGTGGCCCCTCCCCTTTTTTGGAGGTGGCTTATGGTATAGAAATGTACATTAGAATCTCTGGCAACAGCTCTGGTGGACATTCCTGCAGTCAACATGTCAATTGCAATCTCCCTCAAAACTTGCGACATCTGTGGCATTGTGTTGAGGGGGGGGATGGTGGCTGCCATTTTATTTCGTATGTTTTTTCGCAATGTTTGTTACTTTGATTCGTATGGTCTCTTTTCAGTTTCTCCCATCCTCTCTGAATGATATTAAATGTTAATAGTGTAAAATTAACAAACATACAGAAAGATTAATGTGAATGCCAAATTACAGAATTACAAAAATAATTACAGAATTAAAAATTACAGAAGGAGGAACTTCTTGATGCTATTAAAACGTATCAGTCGGGAAAAACTCCTGGGCTTGATGGCATAGAGGTTTACCAAACCTTTTTTGCAGTAGCGATTTTAGACTGTATATCTTGGTGGGGCCTGCGAAGCCACTTAACCTCTTAAGTCGACCCTCTACTTTTTTGAACATTCTGTTAAAAATCGCGCAACATTTCAGCGCCCTGCTACTCATGCCAGGAATATAGTATATGCATTTGCTTAGTCTGTGTGGATAGAAAACACTCAGACGTTTATAAAACTGGTTAAATCACTGCTGTGGCTTTACCAGAACGGCATTTACATCGAAAAGCACAGGAAAAACTGATCACTGAAAATGGGAAAATATATCCATGCGCTACTTGAACCCATTGATAAAGGTGAACCACAATTAATTGACTGAGGTTGCAGTACCTACAGATTCCACACGGTGTCTAGAGTCTTGTCATTTCCCTTCGAGTTTTTTCTTGGTCAAACACATGCAGGGCACCGTATCTCCTATGGTCTAGGACCGGATATTTTCGTTGAGTTTCTAGCCGGACATTTTTCCAGACGGACAGCTAATGATCTTTACATCGCCTCCTGATGAATTTTATCGCTTATTAACGTTTACTAATACCTAAAGTTGCATTACAAACGTATTTTGAAGTGTTTTGTGAAAGTTTATCGTCGACTTTTTGAATTTTAAAAAATGACGTTACGTTTTGAAATGATGTTTTTTTCGTTTATCACACAGTCTACATATAACGATATCTAGGCTTTATATGGACCGATTTAATCGAAATAAAGACCCAAATAGTGTTTATGGGACATCTAGGAGTGCCAACAAAGAAGATGGTGAAAGGTAATGAATGTTTTCTATTTTATTGTGCGGTTTGTATAACGCCGAAATGCTAATTATTTTGTTTACGTCCCCTGTGGGTCTTTTTGGGTGTTACATGCTATCAGATAATAGCTTCTCATGCTTTCGCCGAAAAGCATTTTAAAAATCTGACTTGTTGCCTGGATTCACAACGAGTGTAGCTTTAATTCAATACCCTGCATGTGTATTTTAATGAACTTTTGAGTTTTAACTAATACTATTAGCATTTAGCGTAGCGCATTTGCATTTCCAGAGCTCTAGTTGGGACGCTAGCGTCCCGAGTAGAAGCAACAGGTGAACACAACAGAACACTAAACAATACAATAATTGCACTATAACGGTGACAAACACCTTACCACACACGCTACATCTGGCTATCAGTGGAGCCTTGTCTGGCAGCCAAACAATTTACTGCAAAACAATGTTTTAAAAACATGGTTGACTTGCTTTAACAAATGTGGTTTCTACTGACAATTGGGATGTACAAACTATGGCATAAGGGAACGACAAGCAGATAACAGGCAATCCGGAATTTCGATTGAGACATTAATGAACAAGCTAGGACGGACGTGGTCAATATAACTATTTGAACATTGGCCGTTCTCACAGTGTTCTCCTGGTACACATAATAAGAACCGCAGGATAAATAAAGGGGTATATAAGCAGACAGTAAAAGCTCTTACAATATGCAATGATGACTACATTTCTCTAAAACAGGTTATAGGCTACATGTGCACCACCTCGCTGCATTTTCCCTGGCTTTTGCCCAAGTGGGACCCAACCGTCCCCAATACCACAAGAAGGTAATAGCTACTGTAAATTGGACACTGCAGTTAGACTAACAAGAATGTAAGCTTTCTACCCATATAAGACATGTCAATGACCCGGAGAAATGGCTGTTGTTTACCACATCATTCTAGTCACATTGTCGCATATTGAGCAACAACTATCCCTGGTTTAGTGACACCAATCCCATAGAGGTTAAACCCAGAATTGAGACCACACACCCACTCCATTAAATAGCAGACTAGTGATTGCTTTGCAATGTTTGCAGTTAGCCACTGATTCCTTCCAAAACCATTCATTGTTGGATTTGCAATTTCCAAATTGTTGTGTAATGTTTATGACCAATGGTCGATGAGCACCGATAAGTTTGATCTAAAAGTGTTCTTCAATATTTCTCTCCATATGACAAGGATTAAAAAGGATTTGCCAGTAGATTGTCGACATTATTCATGATGATGACTGCTAGCTAAGATGTATGATATGTAAGATGTAAGATGTATGACAATGAGTCCAATCAAAAGCTACTGTAGATATAACGCGATTTGACATAATTTTATCTGTGGCCAAAGACCTTGAGCCTTTTTTGGATAGGCAATTCTAATGTAACTCTATGGCAGCACACAAGGGGCATGAATGTCCGAGCTCTACCCTTAGATTTAGCAGTGACGTAGTGTCCCCATTCAAGGTGCAACTAGAGAACATTACCAACCCCTACGCTCCGTATTTTCCTCTGGCTGCCCCAACACAGAAAGCACTGAACTAGGCTGAAATGAGATGTCTTACTCAAGAAAGCAAAAAAAGAGATCAACTCCACTAGATCCAACACTCAGATATAACCCTGGTGTTAACCCAACTAGAATCAACACTCATATATAACCCTGGTGTTACCCCCACTAGAATCAACACTCAGATATACCACTGGTGTTACCCCCACTAGAATCAACACTCAGATATAATCCTGGTGTTAACCCCACTAGAATCAACACTCAGATATACCACTGGTATTAACCCGAATAGAATCAACACTCAGATATAACACTAGTGTTAACCCCACTAGAATCAACACTCAGATATAACCCTGGTGTTAACCCCACTAGAACCAACACTCAGAAATAACACTGCTGTTAACACCACTATAATCAACACTCAGATATACCACTGGTGTTAACCCCACTAGAATCAACACTCAGATATACCACTGGTATTAACCCGAATAGAATCAACACTCAGATATAACACTAGTGTTAACCCCACTAGAATCAACACTCAGATATAACACTGGTGTTACCCCCACTAGAATCAACACTCAGATATAACCCTGGTGTTACCGCCACTAGAATCAACACTCAGATATAACCCTGGTGTTACCCCCACTAGAATCAACACTCAGATATAGCCCTGGTGTTACCCCCACTAGAATCAACACTCAGATATAACCCTGGTATTAACCCCACTAGTACCAACACTCAGATATACCACTGGTGTTAACCCCACTAGAAACAACACTCAGATATAACACTGGTGTTAACCCCACTAGAATCAACACTCAGATATACCACTGGTGTTAACCCCACTAGAAACAACACTCAGATATAACACTGGTGTTAACCCCACTAGAACAAACACTCAGATATAATCCTGGTGTTAACCCCACTAGAACAAACACTCAGATATAACCCTGGTGTTAACCCCACTAGAACAAACACTCAGATATAATCCTGGTGCTAACCCCACTAGAACCAACACTCAGATAGAACCCTGGTGTTAACCTCAGTAAAATCAACACTCAGATATAATCCTGGTGCTAACCTCAGTAAAATCAACACTCAGATATAGCACTGGTGCTAACCTCAGTATAATCAACACTCAGATATAACACTGGTGCTAACCTCAGTATAATCAACACTCAGATATAGCACTGGTGCTAACCTCAGTAAAATCAACACTCAGATATAGCACTGGTGCTAACCTCAGTAAAATCAACACTCAGATATAGCAGTGGTGCTAACCTCAGTAAAATCAACACTCAGATATAGCACTGGTGCTAACCTCAGTATAATCAACACTCAGATATAGCACTGGTGCTAACCTCAGTAAAATCAACACTCAGATATAACACTGGTGCTAACCCCACTAGAACAAACACTCAGATATAACCCTGGTGCTAACCTCAGTAAAATCAACACTCAGATATAACCCTGGTGCTAACCTCAGTAAAATTAACACTCAGATATAACACTGGTGCTAACCCCAATTGAACAAACACTCAGATATAACCCTGGTGCTAACCTCAGTAAAATCAACACTCAGATATAACACTGGTGCTAACCCCACTAGAACAAACACTCAGATATAACCCTGGTGCTAACCTCAGTAAAATCAACACTCAGATATAACCCTGGTGCTAACCTCAGTAAAATCAACACTCAGGCCCTCAGCCTCTGGGTTCCCCTTCCAAGATCTACACTGTAACAGAGGTGACGTGAGAGAGAGAGAGCAGGGCACAGATACAAGAGGGAAAACAGTGCCTCAGCTAACAGCAGGCCACAAATGCTAAAAGTCACCACAGCACGTGTTGTAGCCTATGTTCACAGTGAACAAAAACGTATTGTGTTTTATGTCTTTCTTGTTATGGCTGTTTAGATCGTGTGTTCTTTAAAAAAAAAATGAATGAACAATGTGTTCAGAGGCATAAGAGTCGGTATGCGGTATGGTAGAAAGGGAAATGTCCATTATTCACCACAGTGTGGCAGTGGAGAGCAGGACTACCTGTGGAAAGAGGAGAAAACACTGGTCTCTAATTCCAAAGACTGATTCGTCTGCTGTGTGAAGAGTCTGGATGAGTCAGAAAAACCACACTAAGTGCTTTTCATTTACACCAAGGCGACAGACTCTGGGTGATATCTTCAATCTGGCATTTGCAAGAATATACATTTTCAACTATCGTCCTTTTTCTTTTCTTTTTACACAATGTTTAAACACACACAGGCTATCTGAGCAGCTAACCGATCGCTGCAGCTGTACATAGTCCATCTGTAAATAGTCCACCCAATCTACCTACCTCATCTCCATACTGTTTTAATGTACTTTTCTGCTCTTTTTCACACCAGTATCACTACTTATCACTACCTTCATCTGCTCATCATCATCTGCTCATCATCATCATCATCATCTGCTAAATTGTAACCTCCTCACGCCATATACTATCTTTTTTTCTATTGTGTTATTGACGGTACGCTTGTTAATTCCATGTGTAACTCTGTGTTGTTGTATCTGTCGAACTGCTTTGCTTTATCTTGGCCAGGTCGCAGTTGTAAATGAGAACTTGTTCTCAACTAGCCTACCTGGTTAAATAAAGGTGTTCTCAACTAGCCTACCTGGTTAAATAAAGGTGTTCTCAACTAGCCTACCTGGTTAAATAAAGGTGTTCTCAACTAGCCTACCTGGTTAAATAAAGGTGTTCTCAACTAGCCTACCTGGTTAAATAAAGGTGTTCTCAACTAGCCTACCTGGTTAAATAAAGGTGTTCTCAACTTGCCTACCTGGTTAAATAAAGGTGTTCTCAACTAGCCTACCTGGTTAAATAAAGGTGTTCTCAACTAGCCTACCTGGTTAAATAAAGGTGTTCTCAACTAGCCTACCTAGTTAAATAAAGGTGTTCTCAACTAGCCTACCTGGTTAAATAAAGGTGTTCTCAACTAGCCTACCTGGTTAAATAAAGGTGTTCTCAACTAGCCTACCTGGTTAAATAAAGGTGTTCTCAACTAGCCTACCTGGTTAAATAAAGGTGTTCTCAACTAGATTACCTGGTTAAATAAAGGTGAAATACAAACTAAAATAAAAACACAGACTGATGTTCCAACACACAGACTGACGTTCCAACACACAGACTGATGTTCCAACACACAGGCTCTGATGTTCCAACACACAGGCTCTGATGTTCCAACACACAGACTGATGTTCCAACACACAGACTGATGTTCCAACACACAGACTGATGTTCCAACACACAGACTCTGATGTTCCAACACACAGACTGATGTTCCAACACACAGACTGATGTTCCAACACACAGACTGATGTTCCAACACACAGACTCTGATGTTCCAACACACAGACTCTGATGTTCCAACACACAGACTCTGATGTTCCAACACACAGACTCTGATGTTCCAACACACAGACTGATGTTCCAACACACAGACTGATGTTCCAACACACAGACTGATGTTCCAACACACAGACTCTGATGTTCCAACACACAGACTCTGATGTTCCAACACACAGACTCTGATGTTCCAACACACAGACTCTGATGTTCCAACACACAGACTCTGATGTTCCAACACACAGACTCTGATGTTCCAACACACAGACTCTGATGTTCCAACACACAGACTCTGATGTTCCAACACACAGACTCTGATGTTCCAACACACAGACTCTGATGTTCCAACACACAGACTCTGATGTTCCAACACACAGACTCTGATGTTCCAACACACAGACTCTGATGTTCCAACACACAGACTCTGATGTTCCAACACACAGACTCTGATGTTCCAACACACAGACTCTGATGTTCCAACACACAGACTCTGATGTTCTAACACACAGACTGATGTTCTAACACACAGACTCTGATGTTCTAACACACAGACTGATGTTCTAACACACAGACTCTGATGTTCTAACACACAGACTCTGATGTTCCAACACACAGACTCTGATGTTCCAACACACAGACTCTGATGTTCTAACACACAGACTGATGTTCTAACACACAGACTCTGATGTTCTAACACACAGACTCTGATGTTCCAACACACAGACTCTGATGTTCTAACACACAGACTGATGTTCCAACACACAGACTCTGATGTTCCAACACACAGACTCTGATGTTCCAACACACAGACTGATGTTCCAACACACAGACTCTGATGTTCCAACACACAGACTCTGATGTTCCAACACACAGACTCTGATGTTCTAACACACAGACTGATGTTCCAACACACAGGCTCTGATGTTTAAACTCTCGTTAGCCACTAAGCTCAATACTGGGAGAAACAGGATATCCACTGTATCTCTATGCCCCCCCCCCCCCCCCCACACACACACACACATCTCCCCTTTCTCTGACAGGCACTCCCCGCAGGCTGGGATCCTATGAGCATGTGCTCGCTCAGGTAGGCAGGCAGGCAGGCAGACAGACAGACAGACAGACAGACAGACAGACAGACAGACAGACAGACAGACAGACAGACAGACAGACAGACAGACAGACAGACAGATAGATAGATAGATAGATAGATAGATAGATAGATAGATAGATAGATAGATTCTGGACAGCTTAACACATCAAGCTCAAGGGTTTGTTCTATGGAAACTAAATGCTTAAGTTTCCACATCTAGCTAGGCAGACTCTGTGGTCACTCTGTCGGCTCCACCAGGGTGTCTCCTTGGGTTAACAACATGCCCAGTGTTTGACCAGCGTTTCCCCTACATGAAAAATATTGAAGAAGCCACAACACACAAGCTTCACTGACACACACACACACAAACAGCTCTAACACAAGGCGTGGCTCGCAGCTCAGTTCTAACACTCTGAAACACATCGAACATTTCCTGTCCCTGTGACACAGCCACAGCTAGTTAGGCAGCCCTCCCTGTTATTCACTGTCCCCTGGCTGTGGTTACCAGGGTGGTTAGCAACATGCCACTAGGGTTACCAGCACTTGACCAATGTTTTCTCTCACCGTGACAGGCCTGGAGGAGCCACGACGCTCTAAAAACGCATTGCCCAACACAAACACAGTCAGTCCCCAACACAAACACAGTCAGTCCCCAACAGAAACACATTCAGGTCCCAATACAAACACAGTCAGTCCCCAACACAAACACAGTCAGGTCCCCAACACAAACACTGTCAGTCCCCAACACTAACACAGTCAGGTCCCCAACACAAAAAAGTCAGTCCCCAACACAAACACAGTCAATCCCCAAAACAAACACAGTCAGTCCACAAAACAAACACAGCCAGTCCCCAACACAAACACAGTCAGGTCCCCAACACAAACACTGTCAGTCCCCAACACTAACACAGTCAGGTCCCCAACACTAACACAGTCAGGTCCCCAACACAAAAAAGTCAGTCCCCAACACAAACACAGTCAATCCCCAAAACAAACACAGTCAGTCCACAAAACAAACACAGCCAGTCCCCAACACAAACACAGTCAGTCCCCAACACAAACACAGTCAGGTCCCAACACAAACACAGTCAGTCCCCAACACAAACACAGTCAGTCCCCAACACAAACACAGTCAGTCCCCAAAACAAACACAGGCAGTCCCCAACACAAATAAAGTCAGTCCCCAACACAAACACAGTCAGGTCCCCAAAACAAACACAGTCAGGTCCCAACACAAACACAGTTAGGTCCCAACACAAACACAGTCAGTCCCCAACACAAACACAGTCAGTCCCCAACACAAACACATTCAGTCCCCAAAACGAACACAGTCAGTCCCCAAAACAAACACAGTCAGTCCCCAACACAAACGCAGTGAGGTCCCCAACACAAACGCAGTCAGTCCCCAAAACAAACACAGTCAGTCCCCAACACAAACACATTCAGTCCCCAACACAAACACAGTCAGGTCCCCAACACAAACACAGTCAGTCCCCAAAACAAACACCGTCAGTCCCCAAAACAAACACAGTCAGTCCCCAACACAAGCACAGTCAGTCCCCAACACAAACACAGTCAGGTCCCCAAAACAAACACAGTCAGGTCCCCAACACAAACACAGTCAGTCCCCAACACAAACACAGTCAGTCCCCAACACAAACACAGTCAGTCCCCAACACAAACACAGTCAGTCCCCAACACAAACACAGTCAGTCCCCAACACAAACACAGTCAGTCCCCAACACAAACACAGTCAGTCCCCAACACAAACACAGTCAGTCCCCAAAACTAACACAGTCAGGTCCCCAACACAAACACAGTCAGGTCCCAACACAAACACAGTCAGTCCCCAACACAAACACAGTCAGTCCCCAAAACAAACACAGTCAGGTCCCCAACACAAACACAGTCAGGTCCCAACACAAACACAATCAGTCCCCAACACAAACACAGTCAGGTCCCCAACACAAACACAGTCAGTCCCCAACACAAACACAGTCAGTCCCCAAAACAAACACAGTCAGTCCCCAACACAAACACAGTCAGGTCCCAACACAAACACAGTCAGTCCCCAACACAAACACAGTCAGTCCCCAAAACAAACACAGTCAGTCCCCAAACAAACACAGTCAGTCCCCAACACAAACACAGTCAGTCCCCAAAACAAACACAGTCAGGTCCCCAACACAAACACAGTCAGGTCCCAACACAAACACAGCCAGTCCCCAACACAAACACAGTCAGTCCCCAAAACAAACACAGTCAGGTCCCCAACACAAACACAGTCAGGTCCCAACACAAACACAGTCAGTCCCCAACACAAACACAGTCAGTCCCCAAAACAAACACAGTCAGGTCCCCAACACAAACACAGTCAGGTCCCAACACAAACACAATCAGTCCCCAACACAAACACAGTCAGGTCCCAACACAAACACAATCAGTCCCCAACACAAACACAGTCAGGTCCCCAACACAAACACAGTCAGTCCCCAACACAAACACAGTCAGTCCCCAAAACAAACAGAGTCAGTCCCCAAAACAAACACAGTCAGTACCCAACACAAACACAGTCAGGTCCCAACACAAACACAGTCAGTCCCCAACACAAACACAGTCAGTCCCCAAAACAAACACAGTCAGTCCCTAAACAAACACAGTCAGTCCCCAACACAAAGACAGTCAGTCCCCAAAACAAACACAGACAGGTCCCCAACACAAACACAGTCAGGTCCCAGCACAAACACAGTCAGTCCCCAACACAAACACAGTCAGTCCCCAAAACAAACACAGTCAGGTCCCCAACACAAACACAGTCAGGTCCCAACACAAACACAGTCAGTCCCCAACACAAACACAGTCAGGTCCCAACACAAACACAATCAGTCCCCAACACAAACACAGTCAGGTCCCCAACACAAACACAGTCAGTCCCCAACACAAACACAGTCAGTCCCCAAACAAACACAGTCAGTCCCCAACACAAACACAGTCAGTCCCCAACACAAACACAGTCAGGTCCCCAAAACAAACACAGTCAGGTCCCCAAAACAAACACAGTCAGGTCCCAACACAAACACAGTCAGTCCCCAACACAAACACAGTCAGTCCCCAAAACAAACACAGTCAGTCCCCAAAACAAACACAGTCAGGTCCCAACACAAACACAGTCAGTCCCCAACACAAACACAGTCAGTCCCCAAAACAAACACAGTCAGGTCACCAACACAAACACAGTCAGGTCCCAACACAAACACAATCAGTCCCCAACACAAACACAGTCAGGTCCCCAACACAAACACAGTCAGTCCCCAACACAAACACAGTCAGTCCCCAAAACAAACACAGTCAGGTCCCAACACAAACACAGTCAGTCCCCAACACAAACACAGTCAGTCCCCAAAACAAACACAGTCAGGTCACCAACACAAACACAGTCAGGTCCCAACACAAACACAATCAGTCCCCAACACAAACACAGTCAGGTCCCCAACACAAACACAGTCAGTCCCCAACACAAACAGAGTCAGTCCCCAACACAAATGCAGTCAGTCCCCAAAACAAACACAGTCAGTCCCCAACACAAACACATTCAGTCCCCAACACAAACACAGTCAGGTCCTAAACACAAACACAGTCAGTCCCCAACACAAACACAGTCAGTCCCCAACACAAACACAGTCAGTCCCCAACACAAACACAGTCAGTCCCCAACACAAACACAGTCAGTCCCCAACACAAACACAGTCAGGTCCCAACACAAACACAGTCAGTCCCCAACACAAACACAGTCAGTCCCCAACACAAACACAGTCAGTCCCCAACACAAACACAGTCAGTCCCCAACACAAACACAGTCAGTCCCCAACACAAACACAGTCAGTCCCCAGTCCCCAACACAAACACAGTCACAAACAAACACAGTCAGTCCTCAACACAAACACAGTCAGTCCCCAACACAAACACAGTCAGTCCCCAACACAAACACAGTCAGTCCCCAACACAAACACAGTCAGTCCCCAAAACAAACACTGTCAGGTCCCCAACACAAACACAGTCAGGTCCCGAACACAAACACAGTCAGGTCCCAACACAAACACAGTCAGTCCCCAAAACAAACACAGTCAGTCCCCAAACAAACACAGTCAGTCCCCAACACAAACACAGTCAGTCCCCAAAACAAACACAGTCAGTCCCCAAAACAAACACAGTCAGTCCCCAAAACAAACAGAGTCAGTCCCCAAAACAAACACAGTCAGTCCCCAACACAAACACAGTCAGGTCCCAACACAAACACAGTCAGTCCCCAACACAAACACAGTCAGTCCCCAAAACAAACACAGTCAGTCCCCAAACAAACACAGTCAGTCCCCAAACAAACACAGTCAGTCCCCAACACAAACACAGTCAGTCCCCAACACAAACACAGTCAGGTCCCCAAAACAAACACAGTCAGGTCCCCAAAACAAACACAGTCAGGTCCCAACACAAACACAGTCAGTCCCCAACATAAACACAGTCAGGTCCCAACACAAACACAGTCAGTCCCCAACACAAACACAGTCAGTCCCCAAAACAAACACAGTCAGGTCCCCAACACAAACACAGTCAGTCCCCAACACAAACACAGTCAGGTCCCAACACAAACACAGTCAGTCCCCAACACAAACACAGTCAGTCCCCAACACAAACACAGTCAGTCCCCAACACAAACACAGTCAGGTCCCAATACAAACACAGTCAGTCCCCAACACAAACACAGTCAGTCCCCAACACAAACACAGTCAGGTCCCCAACACAAACACAGTCAGTCCCCAACACAAACACAGTCAGTCCCCAACACAAACACAGTCAGTCCCCAAAACAAACACAGTCAGTCCCTAAACAAACACAGTCAGTCCCCAACACAAAGACAGTCAGTCCCCAAAACAAACACAGACAGGTCCCCAACACAAACACAGTCAGGTGCCAGCACAAACACAGTCAGTCCCCAACACAAACACAGTCAGTCCCCAAAACAAACACAGTCAGGTCCCCAACACAAACACAGTCAGGTCCCAACACAAACACAGTCAGTCCCCAACACAAACACAGTCAGGTCCCAACACAAACACAATCAGTCCCCAACACAAACACAGTCAGGTCCCCAACACAAACACAGTCAGTCCCCAACACAAACACAGTCAGTCCCCAAACAAACACAGTCAGTCCCCAACACAAACACAGTCAGTCCCCAACACAAACACAGTCAGGTCCCCAAAACAAACACAGTCAGGTCCCCAAAACAAACACAGTCAGGTCCCAACACAAACACAGTCAGTCCCCAACACAAACACAGTCAGTCCCCAAAACAAACACAGTCAGTGCCCAAAACAAACACAGTCAGGTCCCAACACAAACACAGTCAGTCCCCAACACAAACACAGTCAGTCCCCAAAACAAACACAGTCAGGTCACCAACACAAACACAGTCAGGTCCCAACACAAACACAATCAGTCCCCAACAAAAACACAGTCAGGTCCCCAACACAAACACAGTCAGTCCCCAACACATATGCAGTCAGTCCCCAAAACAAACACAGTCAGTCCCCAACACAAACACATTCAGTCCCCAACACAAACACAGTCAGGTCCTAAACACAAACACAGTCAGTCCCCAACACAAACACAGTCAGTCCCCAACACAAACACAGTCAGTCCCCAACACAAACACAGTCAGTCCCCAACACAAACACAGTCAGTCCCCAACACAAACACAGTCAGGTCCCAACACAAACACAGTCAGTCCCCAACACAAACACAGTCAGTCCCCAACACAAACACAGTCAGTCCCCAACACAAACACAGTCAGGTCCAAACAAAAACACAGTCAGTCCCCAACACAAACACAGTCAGTCCCCAACACAAACGCAGTGAGGTCCCCAACACAAACGCAGTCAGTCCCCAAAACAAACACAGTCAGTCCCCAACACAAACACATTCAGTCCCCAACACAAACACAGTCAGGTCCTAAACACAAACACAGTCAGTCCCCAACACAAACACAGTCAGTCCCCAACACAAACACAGTCAGTCCCCAACACAAACACAGTCAGTCCCCAACACAAACACAGTCAGTCCTCAACACAAACACAGTCAGTCCCCAACACAAACACAGTCAGTCCCCAACACAAACACAGTCAGTCACCAACACAAACACAGTCAGTCCCCAAAACAAACACTGTCAGGTCCCCAACACAAACACAGTCAGGTCCCGAACACAAACACAGTCAGGTCCCAACACAAACACAGTCAGTCCCCAAAACAAACACAGTCAGTCCCCAAACAAACACAGTCAGTCCCCAACACAAACACAGTCAGTCCCCAAAACAAACACAGTCAGTCCCCAAAACAAACACAGTCAGTCCCCAAAACAAACAGAGTCAGTCCCCAAAACAAACACAGTCAGTCCCCAACACAAACACAGTCAGGTCCCAACACAAACACAGTCAGTCCCCAACACAAACACTTTCAGTCCCCAAAACAAACACAGTCAGTCCCCAAACAAACACAGTCAGTCCCCAAACAAACACAGTCAGTCCCCAACACAAACACAGTCAGTCCCCAACACAAACACAGTCAGGTCCCCAAAACAAACACAGTCAGGTCCCCAAAACAAACACAGTCAGGTCCCAACACAAACACAGTCAGTCCCCAACACAAACACAGTCAGTCCCCAAAACAAACACAGTCAGTCCCCAAAACAAACACAGTCAGGTCCCAACACAAACACAGTCAGTCCCCAACACAAACACAGTCAGTCCCCAAAACAAACACAGTCAGGTCACCAACACAAACACAGTCAGGTCCCAACACAAACACAATCAGCCCCCAACACAAACACAGTCAGGTCCCCAACGCAAACACAGTCAGTCCCCAACACAAACACAGTCAGTCCCCAAAACAAACAGAGTCAGTCCCCAACACAAACACAGTCAGTACCCAACACAAACACAGTCAGTCCCCAACACAAACACAGTCAGGTCCCCAACACAAACACAGTCAGTCCCCAACACAAACACAGTCAGGTCCCAACACAAACACAGTCAGTCCCCAACACAAACACAGTCAGTCCCCAACACAAACACAGTCAGGTCCCAATACAAACACAGTCAGTCCCCAACACAAACACAGTCAGTCCCCAACACAAACACAGTCAGGTCCCCAACACAAACACAGTCAGTCCCCAACACAAACACAGTCAGTCACCAAAACAAACAGAGTCAGTCACCAACACAAACGCAGTCAGTCCCCAAAACAAACACAGTCAGTCCCCAACACAAACACATTCAGTCCCCAACACAAACACAGTCAGGTCCTAAACACAAACACAGTCAGTCCCCAACACAAACACAGTCAGTCCCCAACACAAACACAGTCAGTCCCCAACACAAACACAGTCAGTCCCCAACACAAACACAGTCAGGTCCCAACACAAACACAGTCAGTCCCCAACACAAACACAGTCAGGTCCCAACACAAACACAGTCAGGTCCCCAAAACAAACACAGTCAGGTCCCAACACAAACACAGTCAGGTCCCAACACAAACACAGTCAGTCCCCAACACAAACACAGTCAGTCCCCAACACAAACACATTCAGTCCCCAAAACGAACACAGTCAGTCGCCAAAACAAACACAGTCAGTCCCCAACACAAACACAGTCAGTCCCCAACACAAACACAGTCAGGTCCCAACACCAACACAGTCAGGTCCAAACACAAACACAGTCAGTCCCCAACACAAACACAGTCAGTCCCCAACACAAACGCAGTGAGGTCCCCAACACAAACGCAGTCAGTCCCCAAAACAAACACAGTCAGTCCCCAACACAAACACTTTCAGTCCCCAACACAAACACAGTCAGGTCCTAAACACAAACACAGTCAGTCCCCAACACAAACACAGTCAGTCCACAACACAAACACAGTCAGTCCCCAACACAAACACAGTCAGTCCCCAACACAAACACAGTCAGTCCCCAACACAAACACAGTCAGGTCCCAACAAAAACACAGTCAGGTCCCCAAAACAAACACAGTCATGTCCCCAACACAAACACAGTCAGTCCCCAACACAAACACAGTCAGTCCCCAACACAAACACAGTCAGTCCCCAACACAAACACAGTCAGTCCCCAACACAAACACAGTCAGTCCCCAAAACAAACACAGTCAGGTCCCCAACACAAACACAGTCAGGTCCCCAAAACAAACACAGTCAGTTCCCAAAACAAACACAGTCAGTCCCCAAAACAAACACAGTCAGTCCCCAAAACAAACACAGTCAGGTCCCAACACAAACACAGTCAGTCCCCAACACAAACACAGTCAGTCCCCAAAACAAACACAGTCAGGTCACCAACACAAACACAGTCAGGTCCCAACACAAACACAATCAGTCGCCAACACAAACACAGTCAGGTCCCCAACACAAACACAGTCAGTCCCCAACACAAACACAGTCAGTCCCCAAAACAAACAGAGTCAGTCCCCAAAACAAACACAGTCAGTCCCCAACACAAACACAGTCAGGTCCCAACACAAACACAGTCAGTCCCCAACACAAACACAGTCAGTCCCCAAAACAAACACAGTCAGTCCCCAAACAAACACACACAGTCCCCAAACAAACACAGTCAGTCCCCAACACAAACACAGTCAGTCCCCAAAACAAACACAGTCAGGTCCCCAAAACAAACACAGTCAGTCCCCAACACAAACACAGTCAGTCCCCAACACAAACACAGTCAGTCCCCAACACAAACACAGTCAGTCCCCAACACAAACACAGTCAGTCCCCAAAACAAACACAGTCAGGTCCCCAACACAAACACAGTCAGGTCCCCAAAACAAACACAGTCAGTTCCCAAAACAAACACAGTCAGTCCCCAAAACAAACACAGTCAGTCCCCAAAACAAACACAGTCAGGTCCCAACACAAACACAGTCAGTCCCCAACACAAACACAGTCAGTCCCCAAAACAAACACAGTCAGGTCACCAACACAAACACAGTCAGGTCCCAACACAAACACAATCAGTCGCCAACACAAACACAGTCAGGTCCCCAACACAAACACAGTCAGTCCCCAACACAAACACAGTCAGTCCCCAAAACAAACAGAGTCAGTCCCCAAAACAAACACAGTCAGTCCCCAACACAAACACAGTCAGGTCCCAACACAAACACAGTCAGTCCCCAACACAAACACAGTCAGTCCCCAAAACAAACACAGTCAGTCCCCAAACAAACACACACAGTCCCCAAACAAACACAGTCAGTCCCCAACACAAACACAGTCAGTCCCCAACACAAACACAGTCAGGTCCCCAAAACAAACACAGTCAGGTCCCCAAAACAAACACAGTCAGGTCCCAACACAAACACAGTCAGTCCCCAACACAAACACAGTCAGTCCCCAAAACAAACACAGTCAGTCCCCAAAACAAACACAGTCAGGTCCCAACACAAACACAGTCAGTCCCCAACACAAACACAGTCAGTCCCCAAAACAAACACAGTCAGGTCACCAACACAAACACAGTCAGGTCCCAACACAAACACAATCAGTCCCCAACACAAACACAGTCAGGTCCCCAACGCAAACACAGTCAGTCCCCAACACAAACACAGTCAGTCCCCAAAACAAACAGAGTCAGTCCCCAACACAAACACAGTCAGTCCCCAACACAAACACAGTCAGTCCCCAACACAAACACAGTCAGTCCCCAACACAAACACAGTCAGGTCCTAAACACAAACACAGTCAGTCCCCAACACAAACACAGTCAGTCCCCAACACAAACACAGTCAGTCCCCAACACAAACACAGTCAGTCCCCAACACAAACACAGTCAGTCCCCAACACAAACACAGTCAGTCCCCAAAACAAACACAGTCAGTCCCCAAAACAAACACAGTCAGGTCCCAACACAAACACAGTCAGTCCCCAACACACACACAGTCAGTCCCCAAAACAAACAGAGTCAGTCCCCAAAACAAACACAGTCAGTTCCCAACACAAACACAGTCAGTCCCCAACACAAACACAGTCAGTCCCCAAAACAAACGCAGTCAGTCCCCAACACAAACACAGTCAGTCCCCAACACAAACACAGTCAGGTCCCAACACAAACAGAGTCAGTCCCCAAAACAAACACAGTCAGTCCCCAACACAAACACAGTCAGGTCCCAACACAAACACAGTCAGTCCCCAACACAAACACAGTCAGTCCCCAAAACAAACACAGTCAGTCCCCAAACAAACACAATCAGTCCCCAACACAAACACAGTCAGTCCCCAAAACAAACACAGACAGGTCCCCAACACAAACACAGTCAGTCCCCAACACAAACACAGTCAGTCCCCAAAGCAAACAGAGTCAGTCCCCAAAACAAACACAGTCAGTCCACAACACAAACACAGTCAGTCCACAACACAAACACAGTCAGGTCCCAACACAAACACAGTCAGGTCCCAACACAAACACAGTCAGTCCCCAAATCAAAAAAAGTCAGTCCCCAACACAAACACAGTCAGGTCCCAACACAAACACAGTCAGTCCCCAACACAAACACAGTCAGTCCCCAACACAAACACAGTCAGTCCCCAACACAAACACAGTCAGGTCCCCAACACAACCACAGTCAGGTCCCCAACACAAACACAGTCAGTCCCCAACACAAACACAGTCAGTTCCCAACACAAACACAGTCAGTCCCCAACATACAGCATCCTCATACCGTCATGTCTTATTAAATAAGAGCTAGCTTACCAACATGATCTCATTGATTAAGTCACTGAATTGCTTTTTATGTCACGTGGCATTCAATTATATATCCAATCTAAACTAAACAAGCTTGTGTCACTTTCTATCGGAATGACATCACCGCGTAATAATGTTGAGGACTTCAGAGAAACATCCAGAACCTCTCAGTAATGTTGAGGAAGGACTTCAGAGAAACATCCAGAACCTCTTAGTAATGTTGAGGACGGACTTCAGAGAAACATCCAGAACCTCTTAGTAATGTTGAGGACGGACTTCAGAGAAACTTCCAGAACCTCTTAGTAATGTTGAGGACGGACTTCAGAGAAACTTCCAGAACCTCTTAGTAATGTTGAGGACGGACTTCAGAGAAACTTCCAGAACCTCTTAGTAATGTTGAGGACGGACTTCAGAGAAACTTCCAGAACCTCTTAGTAATGTTGAGGACGGACTTCAGAGAAACATCCAGAACCTCTTAGTAATGTTGAGGACGGACTTCAGAGAAACTTCCAGAACCTCTTAGTAATGTTGAGGACGGACTTCAGGGAAACTTCCAGAACCTCTTAGTAATGTTGAGAAAGGACTTCAGAGAAACTTCCAGAACCTCTTAGTAATGTTGAGGACGGACTTCAGAGAAACTTCCAGAACCTCTTAATAATGTTGAGGATGTTGAGAAAACACAGAGGGAAAGACGCCACCAAGTTGTTTTTGAGGAGTCTTGGAAAGGCCGTGAAAATAAGCACATTTATACCTTGGACAAGATCTCCTAATAAAATTCTGAATTAAAGGAGAATCTAGGTAGTACACACACTGTCAGACACGCAAGCACACACACACACTGTCAGACACGCAAGCACACACACACTCTCATACAAACATACACACACACACACACACACACACGCACACTCTCTCTCACACACACACACACACACTCTCATGCAAACATGCACACACACACTCAGACTCACAAGCACACACACACTCTCAGACAAACATATACACACACACTCTCAGACACGCAAGCAGAAACACTCACACACACATACAAACACACACACACACACACACACACACACACACACACACACACACACACACACACACACACACACACACACACACACACACACATCACACACACACACACACACACACACACACACACACACACACACACACACACCATCATACACACACAAACACTCCAGTTATTTGGACTCAAACAACCACTTCGCTGTTGCTTACAGAACCAGGTTCATCCTGTTAGTGTTAAGCTATCAAACGTCTTGAAACTTGGACCGAATCGACCAAATATTTGCAGATTCTTGCTGTGGTACGATCCCTAATATCTTCAGAAAAAGGAGCAGGGGGGAGAAGAGCAGGACGGAGAGAGGACAGAGGGTGTTAGGGAGTTGGAGGACAGGGATAGGAAGGGGGGGAGGGGGTGAAGGGGAAGAACGGACGGTGACCTCGGTGCCCTCTGGCCCAGCAGCCTCTGGTCTCTAATCAATTACTGTTGGTAGTCAGGAGACCACCAAGAATTAGCAACAGGAAGGTTAAGGGTGGGGGAATGGGGTGGCAGAGGGCGGGGCAGGCAAGGAAGGTCTCACCAACTGCTTTGATCCAAACGCTGTTCGTTTCAACAATGGGACCAGCGGCTTCTAGAATTAACTGATTCTGTCATTGACTTTCACACAACGACCAGACACTGTTCTATCACCAAGCAGATGGACATTACTGCTGCTTCTGCTACTACTACTACCACTACTACTACTACTACAACTACTACTACTACTACTACCTCTGATACTACTACTACAACTACTACTACCACTACTACTATTACAACTACTACTACTACTGCTACTTCTGATACTACTACTTCTGATACCACTACTACTGATACTACTACTACTACTACTACTACTACTGATACTACTACTACTACTACTTCTGATACTACTACTTCTGATACTACTATTACTGATACTACTACTACTACTACTACTGATACTACTACTACTACTACTACTACTTCTGATACTACTACTTCTGATACTACTACTACTGATACTACTACTACTACTACTACTGATACTACTACTACTACTACTACTACTACTGATACTACTACTACTACTACTGATACTACTACTAGTACTACTACTACTACTACTTCTGATACTACTACTACTACTACTACTACTACTACTACTACTACTGCTACTACTAGTACTACTACTACTACTGATACTACTACTACTGCTACTACTACTGATATTACAACTACAACTACTACTACGACTGATACTACTACTACTGATACTACCGATACTACTACTAATACTGCTATTACTACTGC